>NC_092382.1:65197242-65262242 GCF_030028105.1 Mobula birostris
CGACACATCTGGATAGCAGTAACAGGATCGGTCCGAGTCAGCATGGATTTACGAAGGGGAAATCGTGCTTGCTAATCTTCTGGAATTTTTTGAGGATGTAACTATGAAAATGGACAAGGGAGAGCCAGTGGATGTAATGTACCTGGACTTTCAGAAAGCCTTTGATAAAGTCCCACATAGGAGATTAGCGGGCAAAATTAGGGCACATGGTATTGGGGGCAGAGTACTGACATGGATTGAAAATTGGCTGGCTGACAGAAAACAAAGCGTAGCGATTAATGGGTCCCATTCGGAATGGCAGGCGGTGACCAGTGGGGTACCGCAGGGTTCAGTGCTTGGACCGCAGCTGTTTGCAATATATATTAATGATTTAGATGAGGGAATTAAAAGTAACATTAGCAAATTTGCCGATGACACAAAGCTGGGTGGCAGTGTGAAATGTGAGGATGCTGTTATGAGAATGCAGGGTGAATTGGACAGGCTGGGTGAGTGGGAAGATGAATGGCAGATGCAGTTTAATGTGGATAAATGTGAGGTTATCCACTTTGGTGGTAAGAACAGGAAGGCAGATTATTATCTAAATAGAGTCAAGTTAGGAAAAGGGGAAGTACAATGAGATCGAGGTGTTCTTGTACATCAGTCATTGAAAGCAAGCATGCAAGTACAGCAGGCAGTGAAGAAAGCTAACGGCATGCTGGCCTTCATAACAAGGGGAATTGAGTATAAGAGCAAAGAGGCCCTTCTGCAGCTGTACAGAGCCCTGGTGAGACTACACCTGGAGTACTGTGTGCAGTTTTGATCTCCAAATTTGAGGAAGGACATTCATGCTATTGAGGGAGTGCAGCGTAGGTTCACAAGGTTAATTCCCAGGATGGCAGAACTGTCATATGTCGAAAGATTGGAGAGACTGGGCTTGTATACTCTGGAATTTAGAAGGCTGAGAGGGGATCTTATTGAAACATATAAGATTATTAAGGGATTGGACACGCTGGAGGCAGGAAGCATGTTCCCACTGATGGGTGAGTCCAGAACCAGAGGCCACAGTTTAAGAATAAGGGGTAGGCCATTTAGAACGGAGTTGAGGAAAAACTTTTTCACCCAGAGAGTGGTGGATATATGGAATGTTCTGCCCCAAAAGGCCGTGGAGGCCAAGTCTCTGGATGCTTCCAAGAAAGAGATGGATAGAGCTCTTAAAGATAGTGGAATCAAAGGTTGTGGGGATAAGGCAGGAACTGGATACTGATTGTGGATGATCAGCCATGATCACAGGAAATGGCGTTGCTGGCTCGAAGGGCCGAATGGGCTACCCCTGCACCTATTGTCTATTGTCTATTTCCTACCAGCCTTGGTACAGAAATGTAATGTCTAAAGGACTAGAGTTTGAGTAAATAAGACTCACCAAACTTTCTCCTGAGTGAATCAATGGAAACCCTGAGTCAGAATGGTTCTCTTCAGTTGGTGCTCTCAGTCATCGAGCTGGTCCACTTGCTGCTGTTCCCTCATCTTCAGCTGAGGTTTTCTTCCAGTCGTGGGCGTTTCTTCCAATATATCTCTCAGCCCAGATCTAACTTTAAACAGAGAGATAATGAAGCATGTTACTAATGCAAAGGAGAATAAACCATTAAACTCATTGAAATTTAAATCTTGAACTCATACATAATTATCCGAGTGAAGAAATCTGTAACTGTCCCTCACATTTTATAAACCAAAATGCTGGAGGAACTCATCAGGCCAGTCAGCTTCTGTAAGTCGACTTTTCTCTCTTCCATAGCCGCTGCCTGGCCTGCTGAGTTCCTCCAGCATTTTGTGTGTGTTGCTTGGATCTCCAGAATCTGCAGACTTTCTGTTGTTTCTGATAGGATACAAATAAGTCATCGTTCAGTCATGGTATAATATGTGTCATAATACGTAGGAGTAGATTTAGGGGATACGGTCATTCTATTCTGCTCCATAATCAATCATGGAGGATTTTTTTCTTCCAACACCGTATTCTTGCTTCCCTGCTATAACTCTCACCTATTTAGCAATCCAGAACATGAATATACCCAACGGTAGCCTCCACTACATTTTATGGCATCAAATTCCACAGATCAACCAACATTTGGCTAAATAATTGCTCTCATCTCAGTTTTAAAGTGAAGCTTCATATTCTGAGGCAGCACACTCAGATCCCAAACTCTCCGTCTAATCAAGACGTTTTCTCCATTCCCACTGCATCCATACTTGCTGTTATTCAGTTGGTGTAAATAATCACTCCCGTCTTAACTTCACCTCCCCCCAACAACACTCAATCGCCATCCCTCTAAGCGCCTCTGAACACAGGCCCAGGGCCATCAAATGCTTCTCATGCATAATGCTTATCATTCCTCAGATTATTTTTGTGAAGCTTGTTAGCAACAACTGTAGTGAATACATTTCCGGGGAAAACAGGACGATATGTACCAGGATAATGTACTGGGAAAAGCTCTGGTTTCCTTCCTCTTCTATCAACTCTCACAAAACGAGCGCAGGTGCACTGGTCCACTCGCAGGAGATTTATAATGTTCCAGGGTGAATGTAATAAAGAGTAACTGGAATCACTGGAAACGCTCAGCTGGTAAGGAACAGCTGTGTGGGAGAGGAAAAATACTAGCGATTCGGTTTCCTAATCTTTCGTCAGAACGGATCAAACATCATACAGTTTTTAGTGGAAAGTCATGGGTTGTTCTCCATGTAGCGGTGTGGACTGAGGGAAGATCTGATAGAGGTTTATAAGATTATGAAAGACATAGATAGAGTAGACAGGGAGCATCATTTTTTTGTGTAGAAATGTCTAGTACCAGAGGACATGCAATGAAGGTGTGAGGGAGCAGGTGCGAAGGAAATGTAAGGGTAAGTTGTTTTACATCAGAGAGGTGTGGATGCCTGGAATGCTCTGTCTGTTATGGTGATGGAAGCAAATACACTGGAGGGTTTTAAGAGATGTTTCGATAGGCCCATGGGTGTGAGGAAGATTGAGAGGATATGGACATTGTGTAGGTAGGAGTCATTAGCTCTTTTTTTGGGGCGGGGAGTGGGGTTTATTTACTTTTCAGCTGGCTTGGCACACCATTGTGGCCAAAGCGTCTGTTCCTGTGATGCACTGTGCTATATTCTGTTCTCTCTCCAGCATCTGGAGTTTCTCTTTGACTTCCACTGGCAGATAGACAGGTGGCAGTGAGGGGAATTTCCAAACTTGAATTGAATTCTGAAACCCCGGTCTATTTCTACTGGTGCAAACACAAAACAGCGCATTTAATCACAGCCTCTCCTTGTGAGGGATGGAATGGGAATCATTCCCTGCTTTCCTTCCAAAGGAAATGCAGAACCAAATATCTGAACCCAGAACAGAAATACTCGCTGAACATCTCATAAACCCAGACAACTTGATCCCCTGATGCATTTTATCTGGGTCAAAACATGCGAGTCTGGCCCCGTAGCTCAGAAGGGTAGGCAAGGAAGAGGAGGGCAGTTGTGATAGGGGACTCGATAGTAAGAGGGTCAGATAGGCGATTCTGTGGACGCAGTCCAGAGACCCGGATGGTAGTTTGCCTCCTTGGTGCCAGGGTCCGGGATATTTCTGATCGTGTCCAAGATATCCTGAAGTGGAGGGTGAGGAGCCAGAGGTCGTGGTACATATAGGTACCAATGACATAGGTAGGAAAGGGATGAGGTCCTGAAAGGAGAATATAGGGAGCTAGGAAGGGAGTTGAGAAAAAGGACCGCAAAGGTAGTAATCTCGGGATTACTGCCTGTGCCAGTAGGATGCGATGAGGTGGAGGATAATGCGTGGCTGAGGGATTGGAGCAGGAGGCAGGGATTCAAGTTTTTGGATCATTGGGACCTCTTTTGGCGCAGGCGTGACCTGTACAAAAAGGATGGGTTGCACTTGAATCCCAGGGGGACCAATATCCTGGCAGGGAGATTAGCGGGGGCTGCTGAGGTGACTTTAAACTAGAATGGTTGGGGGGTGGAATCAAATTAAAGAGGCTAGGCGTGAGGAGGTTAGTTCACTACAGGGGATGGAACCTAGTGCAGAGAGGCAGAGGGGTGTAAAGTGAGGGTAGAAACAAAAAGTACTATGGAGAAAAGTAAAAGTGGCAGGCGACACAATCCAGGGCAAGCATTAAAAAGGGCCACTTTTCAGCATAATTGTATAAGGGCTAAGAGAGTTGTAAAAGAGCGCCTGAAGGCTTTCTGTGTCAATGCAAGGAGCATTCGTAATAAGGTGGATGAATTGAAAGTGCAGATTGTTATTAATGATTATGATATAGTTGGGATCACAGAGACATGGCTCCAGGGTGACAGGGATGGGAGCTCAACGTTCAGGGATATTCGATATTCAGGAGGGATAGACATGAAGGAAGGGGAGGTCGGGTGGCGTTGCTGGTCAAAGAAGAGATTAACACAATAGGACTTAGCGAGCCGGAAGATGTGGAATCGATATGGGGTGAGCTGCGTAACACTAAGGGGCAGAAGACGCTGGTGGGAGTTGTGTACAGGCCACTAACAGTAGTAGTGAGGTTGGAGATGGTATTAAACAGGAAATTAGAAATGTGTGCAATAAAGGAACAGCAGTTATAATGGGTGATTTCAATCTACATGTAGATTGGGTGAACCAATCGGTAAGGGTGCTGAGGAAGAGGATTCTTGGAATGTATGCGGGATGGTTTTTTGAACCAACATGTCGAGGAACCGCCTAGAGAGCAGGCTATTCTGGACTGGGTTTTGAGCAATGAGGAAGGGTTAAGTTAGCGATCTTGTTGGTGAGAGGCCCCTCGGGTAAGAGTGACCATAATATGGTGGAATTCTTCATTAAAATGGAGAGTGACATAGTTAATTCAGAAACAAAGGTTCTGAACTTAAAGAGGGGTAACTTTGAAGGTATGAGACAGTGAATTAGCTAAGATAGACTGGCAAATGACACTTAAAGGATTGACGGGGATATGCAATGGCAAACATTTAAAGGTCTGCATGGATGAACTGCAACAAATGCTCATTCCAGTTTGGCAAAAGAATAAATCAAGGAAGGTAGTGCACCCGTGGCTGACAAGAGAAACTTCAGGCGATAGTATCAATTCCAAAGAAGAAGCATACAAATCTAGCCAGAGAAAGTGGCTCACCTGAGGACTGGGAGAAATTCAGAGTTCAGCAGAGGAGGACAAAGGGCTTAATTAGGAGGGGGAAAAAAATTATGAGAGAAAACTGGCAGGCAACATAAAAACGGACTGTAAAAGCTTTTATAGATATGTAAAGAAGGAAAAGACTGGTAAAGACAAATGTAGGTCCCCTGCAGACAGAAACAGGTGAATTGATTATGGCGGAGCAAGGACATGGCAGACCAATTGAATAATTACTTTGGTTCTGTCTTCACTAAGGAGGACATAAATAATCTTCCAGAATAGTAGGGGACAGAGGGTCCAGTGAGATGGAGGACTGAGCGAAATACATGTTAGTAGGAAGTGGTTTTCGGTAAATTGAAGGATTGAAGGCAGATAAATCCCCAGGGCCAGATGGCCTGCATCCCCAGGGTGCTTAGGAAGTAGCCCAAGAAATAGTGGATGCATTAGTGATAATTTTTCAAAACTCGTTAGGATTCTGGACTAGTTCCTGAGGATTGGAGGGTGGCTAATGTAACTCCACTTTTTAAAAAAGGAGAGAGAGAGAACCGGGGAATATAGACTGGTTAGCCTAACGTCGGTGGTGGGGAAACTACTGGAGTCAGTTATCAAGGATGTGATAACAGCACATTTGGAAAGCGGTGAAATGATCGGACAAAGTCAGCATGGATTTGTGAAAGGAAAATCATGTCTGACGAATCTCATAGAATTTTTTGAGGAAGTAACTAATAGAGTGGATAGGGGAGAACCAGTGGATGTGGTATATTTGGATTTTCAGAAGGCTTTTGACAAGGTCCCACACAGGAGATTAGTGTGCAAACTTAAAGCACCCGGTATTGGGGGTAGGTATTGGTGGTGGGTGAGAGTTGGTTAGCAGACAGGAAGCAAAGAGTGGCAATAAATGGACCTTTTCAGAATGCAGGCGGGTGACTAGTGGGGTACCGCAAGGCTCAGTGCTGGGACCCCAGTTGTTTACAATATATATTAATGACTTGGATGAGGGAATTAAATGCAGCATCCCAAGTTTGCGGATGACACGAAGCTGGGCGCAGTGTTAGCTGTGAGGAGGATGCTAAGAGGATGCAGGGTGACTTGGATATGTTGGGTGAGTGGCAAATTCATGGCAGATGCAATTTAATGTGGATAAATGTGAAGTTATCCACTTTGGTGGCAAAAATAGGAAAACAGATTATTATCTGAATGGTGGCCGATTGGAAAAGGAGAGGTGCAACGAGACCTGGGTGTCATTATACACCAGTCATTGAAAGTGGGCATGCAGGTACAGCAGGCGGTGAAAAGGCGAATGGTATGCTGGCATTTATAGCAAGAGGATTTGAGTACAGGAGCAGGGAGGTACTACTGCAGTTGTACAAGGCCTTGGTGAGACCACACCTGGAGTATTGTGTGCAGTTTTGGTCCCCTAATCTGAGAAAGACATCCTTGCCATAGAGGGAGTACAGAGAAGGTTCACCAGATTGATTCCTGGGATGGCAGGACTTTCATATGAAGAAAGACTGGATGAACTGGGCTTGTACTCGTTGGAATTTAGAAGATTGAGAGGGATCTGCTTGAAACGTATAAGATCCTAAAGGGGATTGGGACAGGCTAGATGCAGGAAGATTGTTCCCGATGTTGGGGAACGTCCAGAACGAGGGGTCACAGTTGAGGTAGAGAGGGGAAGCCTTTTACCGACGAGATTAGGAAAAACTTCTTCACACAGAGAGTGGTGAATCTGTGGAATTCTCTGCCACAGGAAACAGTTGAGGCCAGTTCATTGGCTATATTTAAGAGGGAGTTAGATATGGCCCTTGTGGCTACGGGGGTCAGGGGTATGGAGGGAAGGCTGGGGCGGTGTTCTGAGTTGGATGATCAGCCATGATCATAATAAGTGGCGGTGCAGGCTCGAAGGGCCGAATGGCCTACTCCTGCACCTATTTCTATGTTTCTATGTTTCTATCCCGAATCCAACCTCGGAGGGTCACAGCCCACACCGAGAGCCTCGCACATCTCTTCCACATCTGACGCTGGGTGTTCCCACATCTCACACCGAGAGATTCACGCTACCAATATCCAGCCCCCGGAGACGTCTGCTTCTTTGCTGAAGGAGGAACATCCCGCAGCATCAGTGAAGGCACCAACGTAGACCGAAGCACAATCACTGCCAGTTACATATTCCTATTAGCCCATCCAGTCCGTGCCATGTTCGGTCTCGTCCCATCCTCCTGCATCCGGACCATAGCCTCTATACCTCCCCTCATCTATCTACCTGCTCAAACATCTCTTAGATACTACATTGACGCTTCATCTCTCAGGTGCCTTCATCGGACTCCACAACCCTGGAAACGAGCCCTGGTGTATGTATTTGGTCCATCGTCGTCGATGAAGACCTCGACATCATTAAGTCATTTTGAGACTGGATTCCGTGTGTCTGAAGGTGACTGATCAGGCCAAGTCGGGAACGGAATGTCCTGGCACATGTAGTTTCGCTAGTAGCTCTGGACTTGCGCAGCTCCCGCTTATGTTGTCCTTCAGCAATGCGCCTTGCTTCGTAAGCTTGACCAGCCCTTGTTGACGCGGCCGCGCTAGGTCGGGCGGTTTTGTGCCAGCATTTCCCAGGAGGTCGTGTCTATGTCAAGCCACTTCAAGGAGGCCTTTAGTGTGTCTTTGTAACGTTTCTTCTGCCCTCCAGAGAGCGTCATCCAGCAGCGAGTTCCCAAAAGGAGCTGCCTGAGTATGTGCTCGTCCGCCTACGGATGAAGGACCTGCCCACCGGGTCTATACTCTCATCAGCAGTGTTTACACTGATGGTAGACTTGCACTAAAGAGAACTTCAGTGTCTGGTACATTATCTTGCCATCTAATGCGTAATATTCTCGCAAGACAGGTCATGATGGAAATGGATGAGCTGTCTTGCGTTCCTTCGATACACAGTCCATGTTTCACGGGTATACAGGAGGGTAGTGAGTACCACTGCTCTGTAGACCTTCAGTTTGTTGCTGGACTGATTACTCGACGTCCCCATAGAGTGGAGCGCAGTCTACCGAAAGCAGAACTTGCCTTCGCTATTCTGCAGTTAACTTCTGTATCAATAGTCACTGGTCGGAGAGGGTGCTGCCAAGGTCAGTAAACTGGTGCACTGCCTGTAGTTTCTGTCCTTTGACTATGATTTTCGGTTCTGTGCACGGTGCATGAGGGGCAGGCTGGTGCATGATTTCGGCCTTTTTGATACTTGATGGTGAGTCCAAAGTTGTCACAAGGCCGTGGAGAATTTGTACATATTGACTTGCATCTCTGGCTCCGAGCCGGCATACAGGGCGCAGTCATTGACAAAGAGGAAGTCTCTCAGAACAGTCTACTTCACTTTGATAATAGCTTGAAGTCCCCCTCAGGTTGAAGAGCTTCCCATCCACTCTGTACTTGAGGCTGATTCCAGCATCACTGTCCTGGAAGACAACAGTCAGCATGGCAGTAAACATCATGCTGAACAGTGTGGGTGCGAGCACACAGCCCTGTTTGACGACACTGGTGACTGGGAACGCCTTAGTGGATTCTCGCCGTCCAGCCTGGTGTATGAGGCTGGGCATCAAGGACTTGACAGACTACGTGAGGGAAAAATAGGCTTGACTGTACAGTGACGTTGTCCTCCCTGGCGCTCTGAACACTGCTTCGAGACATGCAATACAAGCCAGCCACAAAACTAACTCCCCCCGCACCCCCCCCCCCACCCACCCCCGACAGCTGAGCAATCAATGTCTGTAACACCAGACGTAATAAGCGAATCTGCAGAGGTGTTGGGACAGAAACCATCCAGGCTGAGCTCGCATACAGTGTGCACATCAGCGCATTCATGTCTTCATCGTCAACAATTCACTCGTCCAGGCTGCTGTTCCCACATGCTTCAAATCAGCCGCCATCCTCCCTGTACCAACGAACTCTACACATTCAGAACAAAACGACTCCTGCCCGGTGACCTGCATGGCGTGCTTTGAACGGCTGATAACGGCACACATCAGAAACTCCAATCCTTGCTCACTGGGCGCTCACCAATAAGTTGACCTACCGAATCACTGCAGGGCAGATGCCGCAGCATCTGTCATTCCCCTTGGCCTGACACACATAGAAAATAGGGACACTTGTGTCAGAACGTTGTTTCTGAGCTTCAGTTCGGCAGGTAACACTATTGTCCCACAGACATTGGTGAACAAATCCCTTGTCAGCCATCTAAACACACCTTGGGCTTCCTGGACAACAGACCGCAGCCAGTCAGGTTGCACCGCTCGTCATTCCCATTACCGTGAACTCGGCTGCGTGTTGTACACTCTGCTCACACACGTCTGAATGGCCAAACACACAATAACCACATTGAAAAACTTTCCCCGAAGGCAGATTGTGGTGCGGCTCATCAGTGAGAATAATGATATGTCAGGCAGAAAAAACAGCTTAAGGCCTGCGAGCCAGTCAAAATAACCACTTTCCAATGTCAACAAGACAAAGGGATGGTTATCGACTTCTTTCTCCTTCTTGATTTTATAAACCTATAGTGTCACCCAAATTCTCCTCTGCTTCTCTGGAATAAAGATCCAGCTCGGCCAACCTCTCCCTATGACACGGCCCTCTAGTCCAGGCAGCATCGTCATCAATCTCTTCTGCGCCCTCTCCAGCTCGATAATATCTTTCATACAATAGGGTGATCACAACTGTACAGAATACTCGTTGTAGCCTCACAGCTATTTGTATAATCCCAAAACTCAATGCCTGACTGATGAAGGCCAGCATGATTAAAGCCTGCTTTTCCACCCTCTATATCTTGTAGATCTGCTTTCAGCGAACTTTACCCTTGTAATCCCAGTTCGCTCTGTGCCACCACACTTGGAGATCCGCCATTCAGCATATCAGGCCCACCATGTTAACTGTCCAAAAATGCACCATCTTTCACTTGTCCAAGTTGCAAACCATTTACTTCTCTCGGTTCCTATCTCCATAACTGACAAACATCTCTTTCCAAATACATTCCAACATATTGCAATATCCACAAGACTCCCTCGTTTAGCCTCACAACTTGCTAACCAGGCTATGTACATTAATATACAATCAAAGTCATCACTAATATAACACACTTAAAAGATTGCTGGTGAACGCAGCAGGCCAGGCAGCATCTCTAGGAAGAGGTACAGTCGACGTTTCAGGCCCAGACCCTTCGTCAGGACTAACTGAAGGAAGAGTGAGTAAGGGATTTGAAAGTTGGAGGGGGAGGGGGACATCTAAAATGACAGGAGAAGACAGGAGGGGGAGGGATGGAGCCAAGAGCTGGACAGTTGATGGAAAAGGGATATGAGAGGATCATGGGACGGGAGACCAAGGGAGAAAGAAAGGGGGAGGGGTGAAGCCCAGGGGATGGGCAAGGAGTATAGTGAGAGGGACAGAGGGAGAAAAAGGAGAGAGAGAAAAAGAATATAAACTATATAATAATGAATAAATAAACAACGAATGGGGTACGAGGGGGAGGAGGGACCTTAACGGAAGTTTGAGAAGTCAATGTTCATGCCATCAGGTTGGAAGTCACCCAGACGGATATAAGGAGTTGTTTCTCCAACCTGAGTGTGGCTTCATCTTTACAGTACAGGAGGCCGTGCATAGACATATGAGAATGGGAATAGGACGTGGAATTAAAATGTATGTCCACTGGGAGATCCTGCTTTCTCTGGCGGACAGAGCGTAGGTGTTCAGCGAAACGGTCTCCCAGTCTGCGTCTTGTCTCGCCAATATATGGAAGTCGCATCGGGAGAACCGGGCGCAGTATATCACCCCAGCCGACTCACAGCTGAAGTGTCGCCTCACCTGGAAGGACTGTCTGGAGCCCTGAATAGTGGTAAGGGAGGAAGTGTAAGGGCACCTGTTCCGCTTACAAGGATAAGTGCCAGGAAGGAGATCGGTGGGGAGGGAGGGGAGGGACGATTGGCCAAGGGAGTCGCCTAGGGAGCGATCCCTGCGGAAAGCAGAAAGGGTGGGTGAGGGAAAGATGTGCTTAGTGGTGGGTTCCCGTTGGAGGTGGCGGAAGTTACGGAGAATTATATGTTGGACCCGGAGGCTGGTGGGGTGGCAGGTGAGGACTAGGGGAACCCTATTCCTAGTGGGGTGGCGGGAGGATGGGGCGCGAGCAGATGTGAATGAAATGGAGAGATGTGCTTGAGAGCAGAGTTGATAGTGGAGGAAGGGAAGCCCCTTTGTTTAAAAAAGGAGGACATCTCCCTCGTCCTGGAATGAAAATCATCCGTCTTCCCGTGCTCTATGTTTGCGTTTCTGTCGTCCCAATTCCAGGGTTCAGAGGTTCCTGTTGTCCCAGGTCCAAGGCTCGCTGTTCCTCAGTACCAAGTCAAGGCTTCGTGTTCTCGTCTTGTCCATGTGCCTCGTCCTCCCCATGTTCCTCGTCCTGTGCTGGAGTCTCCTCGTCCTGTACTGGAGTTCCCTCGTCTTGAAAGGAGTCTCTCTTTCCGTCCTGTAGCCTCGCTGAGTTCCAGAGTCCGAGCCCAAGTCAAGGCACAGGTTCTTGGTCCTTGCCCAGTCCCCTGGCTCGGAGTCCGAGCCGAAGCCTCGTCAATGTCCTCGCCTCGAAGAAGCCAAGCCATGAAGAACCCAAGCCATGTCCATTCCTGTAGCCACGTCATGTCCTCGCCTAGTTACGGAGACCGAACCCGAGTCAAGACCAGGTTCTGTGTCCTTGTCCACTCTCCGGCATTGAGTCCAAGCCAGGCTCCTAGTTCCCATTTCCTTGTCCTAGTCCCGGCTTGCCTAGCCAAAGTCCCAGCCCAAGTCTGTGTTCTTCCGCAGCTCTCTAGTCAAGTCCTTTTCCTAGTCCTTCATTGTCTGTGTCTTGCATTTGGGTCGCCCCCCAGCACCCTCCTTATCATAGGCACGTTTTGTAGCCGGAGGTTTGCCGTGGTTTTCCTGCCATTTCTGATTCTCAAATTAAGGTGGAACTGGACTTAACAAAGCCTCTGCCTGGGTCGGGCTCAGGCTGGCTCACCGGTCTGCAGATTGTGAGAGGATGCAGATAAACTGCTTGTCTCCAGCAGCTAACGGATCTCATTTCTTCACTATCTTATTGTCAGCGAGAATTTGCTCAGCACAGTTGGCTGCCATTTTTTCCTCAGGGTGGCTGGGACGAATGCTTTTAATGTAAAATTGTAAAATACTGTATAAGATATTGGGAGCTCAGTAATTCAGTCTACATCTGTGAAAAGAGAAATGGTGGAACACCCAGTTTCAGATATGGGGCTGTCCAAGATGCTGCAGATCTGCTGAGCGATTCCAGCATTTTCTTCTTCTTGCTTTACATTTCCGGCAACAGTGGTATTTTTTTTTGTCTATTTAATGCAGAGATATTAAAATTGCAAAATGTTTGGGACACCCAAAAACTGTTCAACATATCTGTGGATATTCAATCACCACCCCTACCAATTTATTGTTATCAGTTCATTCCGACCCTGGTGTAATACAGACCAAGTTTGGTCTGGCCATTCACTGCAACAGAACTTCCCCAGGCGTCTTGGACCCACCGTGCCGCAGGACCCGGGAGGGGATGTCGACAGGGTGGGTCTAGACCTGTGCAACCCTCTACTGACCTAAAACTCATTCACGCACACGCTATTCCTTTCTGAGGAGTGGAATATAAACCCCACTAACTGACTAAAAGGAACCATCATCATCCTATGGGATGGATATCCGAAGAAGAAGAAGAAGAAGAAGAAGAAGAAGAAGAAGAAGAAGAAGAAGAAGAAGAAGAAGAAGAAGAAGAAGAAGGAGAAGAAGGTGGTGTAATACTTTCCATACCGTCAATGCTCACAGCATTCTTTCCTCCCACTATTATTACTGACACACACATCACACTCATCACAGGCCTCTATTCACTAAATCCATCTTCAATCATCACCCTTCGCTTGCTGTCATTGAGTTCGGTCAAAATAGTCATGTTCTGGTAAAACTACAAATTGTTTGACAGACAATCGCCACGATCTTCAGCATCACTGCAGACTGTGGACATTTTAATCCCAGCTATAGAATTACCGATATACTGCCCGTTCCATATCCTCCGAGACTCCATCCGAATATTACAACCTACACAATGACTGCCCTGTGACGCTTTGGCATCAGCGATTGCTGTGGTGTTCCTAGCATTTGGGAATCACAAACTGAGGAGAAACGAACCTAACGATCGTCTATCCATCTTAATGTAAAATTCCTGCAAAATTACATTGTCTTTTTTCTCTCTTTGTTTTACTGCACAGATGATATCTGATTGCAAAATATTTGGGGCGAAAAAAGCTATTTAATAGATTTGTGTAATGCCAGCCGCACCACACCAATTTATTAGTTTTCAGTTCACTCCGACCCTGGTGTAATACATTCCATACCGTCAATACTCACAGCATCCTGCCGTCCATCTATCACTCTGTTGCAGTTGCTCCTGAGGTCACCGTCTCTACGCTAAGTAACGGTGACCACAGAGCGAGAAACATGCGCAACACTTCTTGCAGATCCGGGGGGCTGTTGCCCTGGAAACGGAGGAAGTAGCTCACCGCAAATAATTGCGAAAGGAAATAACAAACTCAATATAATATGCTACGTGTTTCATAATGACAAAAAAAAGCACTGCAGCCATTTTGTAACGGTGAAATTAAAATGTAATGGTTTAATGGCTGCTGCATTTATCCTGCCTCGTGCTGTATTCAAGTAAACATCAATTAATCGAACAAAAAAAAAAAAAACACAGCTCCTGGAAGGCTCAGTGATGTAAAAGTGCAGTACAATACTTCAGAATGAGGCAAAGGTTAGAAGAAAGATGGTAGATATACATCATTGACGTGGTGAGATACAGGCTGGAAGGAGGTTTAACAAGATGGCACGGAATGATCAGATAGAACCAGTTGGGAGAAGGGATCGAGAACAATCACTGATGGCTCTTCAGCATTACACAGATACTGAATTAATAGTACATACCACTATATGCAGTATATATATGAACCTGAAGTGTCAAAGCTACAACAAACAATAAGAACGTTTGAATGTAACCTTAGCCCCTGAACGTACCATAGAAAGCATCCCATCCGGATACTTTCACAACTTCCTACGGCTATTATTCTTCGTTTGACTGCAGGAAATAGCATAGATCTATGGACACAGCTGAGCACATCATAGGAACTCCACTGTCTATATGCTTCCCGCTGCCTCAGTGAATCAGGAAACATAATCAAAGATTCCCAGAACCCTGGACATTCTCAATTCTCAACCACCCAACGGGTCGAAGATAAAAAAAACAACAACAGTAACCATACCACTAGGCTCAAAGACGGCTCCCATTCTACTGTTATAAGCAAACTGAAAATTCCTCATCATGATACAATGGACTCCTGACCTCACAATGTAACTGGATGTGACTTTGCATCATGTCTACCTGCATTGAAATTTCTCTGTAACCATAAGCCTTTGTTACACTCTGTTAATATTTTATCTAATATACTGTTTTACCTAATATACTTTTTGCCCACACAAAAAAAGAGGGGGCGTCACAAATCTGGATCTCACTGCTTTGTCTGAACTGACGAACGATGAAACTGCTCATACACGCGGAACAGCGTCCCGCAGATGCGATTGATTCGTTTAACTACAGGCTGCAAGAACACAACAGGCCAAATAACCGCTTCCCGTGTCCTGGTATTACCTAAAACAGTTATCGGACCCAGGCATCTAACCAGGTGAAGTTTGGATCCGATACCGCGCGAGGTGATGGAGGCAATTTTTCCCAGGTACAACTCAACGGATGAGTGCAGTCCAGGCATCGCCACCTCACCTATTCCTAGGACTAAAGCAACAGGGGCTGAGCGGCGGCTCATCGCAGGAGGTTCGGTGTGAAGGCCCCACAACCCGGATCGACCCCGGCAGCTTCGCTCCATCAGCCCGGACCGACCCGCCAGTTCGGGTGAGTTAACGGGATTCAAACATGCCCGCTCGGAACGGCCTCAAATACTCACCGATGGGAACTTGATGTATTTGCCTCGCAGACAGTAATCCTTCCCCCGTCTCCCCGCAACGATCCGCTTCAACACAGAACGGAAAGAAAACCAATGAACATCGGAGGCTGAGCATGCGCAATTTGAGCTCCAAATCTTCAGAGCCGGGGCGGGGGTTTTGGAGGCAGAGCAAAGAGGTTAGAAAGGAACGATAGACCATAGAGCATAAAGTTGTTCAAAATTTAAAAATAATAGTAATAATAATAATATAAGTAATAATAAACCGATTCTCCATTTTAATTTTATGAAAATATTAGACAACCTTGTTTGCTGCTTTGAATCTTCTGGAAGGGGGTTTAACTGAAGTGTATACATTTTCGAGACACACTGATCAATGGAAAAGGCTTAATTCTCTCATAAATACTGTCGTACATGGGGAAACATTAGATGCACCGCAGCTCGTAGCAGTGAAATGAGTCAAGAAAAATAAATGCCCACCCACAATGAGAGGACGTGACAGATCTGGATCTCACTCCCTTGTCTGAACGGAAGAAAGATTAAACTGCACAACCACGAGAAACAAACCCACAGATGCTGCAGATCTGCGGTAAAATAGGAAAATAGAGCGGGATCAAGTGACGGGCTGAAGGTCTCCCTCCTAAACTGGTGACTCTACTCTTCGCCCCTCACACGCTGCATGACCCACCTGCCGCATTTTCCACATTATTTCATATTTACACCAGCTACATTTTTAATTATTCCTCCGTATATTTTCCCTTTCTCCTCCGTTGGGTCAACGATTTACGGGTTCGGTCCCCATACCAGTCCGCCATATAGTTTACACTCAGAGCGGAAATGTGCAGGCTCCATTCAGATCGGTTCTATGTTTACAAACACTAACTTCTATTCGCATTTCCCCACCCTCACTGGAGAGTGAAAAAATAACATCACCAAGTGAGAAACAGCAGGAGGTGGCCATTCAGCCCATCGAACTATCAACAAGATGACGTCTGCGCTCGCATCTCAGCCATATGTTTCTCCCTGATCATTATTTCCTCGATCCCTTCGGTCTCCACACATCTGCCGAACTCTGTTTTATGCGTGGACAATCATGAATCTTTACTCCCTTCTGTAGTGGGGATTTGCAAACTTTCACCACCCTCGGAGACATTTCCACTCATATCAGTCCCCAGGAATCCACACCATTTTTCATTGGTTCAACCGCTAATGACGTTGTGTATTTCAATGTATTCACTTCTTCGTCCTCGTTTCTCTAAATTAAAAGCTTATCGCGCTTGATATTTCTTCACATGATGATCCGACCAGGGAGTGGGAGGGCAGAGGCCTTCTGGAAGGGGATAAGGGAAGCCAGGTGGGTGGGACAGTGCTGGAGAAGAAATATTCTTATAGGAGAGGAGAATGGATAATTGGAGAAAGTGACAGAGCAGGGGCCCAGGGGGTAGTAATAAGAGGTGAGAAGAAGTAAAAGGTCAGAGTGTGGAATAGGGAAAGGGGGAGAGCTGCAAATTTTGATCACCGGAAGGAGAAATCGGCATTTCTCCTGTTGGGGTCATCTACTGCACCCGGTGTTTCCGGTGTGGCCTCCTTTGTATCAGTGAAACCCGACGTAGACTGGAGACAGCTTTGCCAGAAAAAGAGGGATCATGCCCATTTTAATTCCACTCCCCATGCCTATTCCGATATATCAGTCCATGCCCTTCTCTACTGCCGCGACATGGGTAGACTCAGGTTGGAGGAACAACACCTTATATTCCGTTTGAGCAGCCTTCAAGCTGTCGCCATGAACATGAGTTTCTCGAATTTCCGGTAATTTCCCACCCCCTCTCTTACCTTTCCCAGTTATCTGCTTACCTGCCCATAACTTCCCCCTGGTGCTCCTGCCCATTAGTTTTTATCCATGGTTTCTACCGTCTCATATCAGGTTCCCCATTCCCCAGACCTTTATCTCGTTCACCAATCAACTTTCCAGATCTTTACTCCAGAAATCGCCTGCGTCCTTGGGCTGCTTCCTCCACACCCCCACCATTTGGTATTCTGACTTCTCTCCTTCCATTGCAGTCCTGAAGAATGGCCTGGGCCTGAAACGTCAACGGTTTACTCTTGCCCAGAGATGCCGCCTGACCTGCTCAGTTTCTCCAACACGCTGTGTGTGTTGCTTTAAAAAAATACTAATCAAACATGCAAATGAACTAATCTTTTTTGCCTACACAGTGTCTATGTTCTTCCATTTACTTCCCATCAACCTGCCAATGTAAATGGCTCTTAAAGGCCCCTGATGTATCTGCATCCGCCATCACCCAGTCAGCACTTTCCAGCTACTCACCATTCTCCGTGTGGAAGAGCTTGCCCCTCACATCGCTTTTAAAATTACCCTTTCCACCTCAAATGCATGGTCTTTTGTATAAGACATTTCAAACCTGGGAAAAAGACATCGTCTGTCTACTCTATCTACGAGTATCGTAATCCTATAATCCTTCTGCAAGTATCGCAGCAGCCGGCGGGGCTCCAGAGAAAACAACCCAGGTTTGTCAAAATCTCGCTATAGCTCATGCCCTCTAATCCAGATAATATCCTGGCAAAACTCTTCTGTACCCTTTTCTAAGCCCGGACATCCTTCCTAGAATGAGGCGACCAGAAATGCATGAAATACTCCAGTTGAGGCCTAATAGCTGTTTTATAAAGCTGCAACATAACTTCCTGACTTTGGAACTCAATGCTTTGACTAATAAAGGTAAGCATACAATTTGCCTTCTTAGCCACTCTATCAATCTGTGTGGCCACTGTCAGGGAGCGATGAACTTGGATTCCAAGATGCTCCTGCTCATCGACATTATCCAGGCTCTGCATGGAACAGTGTCCCGTCTCTTTAATTTCGACCTGCTGAGCTGCCAAGACGATCATCACTAATCAAATCTCTCTGAGCTTTCTCAAGTGCTGTTGAGTTTATTGCCAAGTACACAAGTTCGGGAAGATACAAGTACAGAGAAACACTCACTTGCAGCAGCGTCACAGGGCAGTATATTCAGATAACACACGGAACATCAATTATACAATTTCCTGTCATTAATAATATAGAAATATAGGTTTTATGTCATTGAGAATAAATAAATATAATTTTTATGTCATTAGCAGTGTATAAATACACATTTTATGTCATGATTAATATATAAATATACATTTTGTGTCAACAACGGACTTGGAAATGTTGAAATTTGTCCCTCAGCCAAATTGCTGACACAGTTTGGGAACACCTGGTCTCCAAGCATCGGTCCTTACAACACCGACTGGGACATCCTGTAGGCTCAAGAAGGGTCTGGTTAATCCTTGTATTTAAACACACAGACAGAAGGAACAGGAGCAGGCCACTCGGCCACTCCAGTCCGTCCTGTCATTCAATAAAACCCCAGGCAGATCCATCCGTGTCCTCCAACACCACTCCTATCCCCACTTTGCCCAGATCTTTGGCCCCACTTGCAAGTCAACAGTCTGCCGGTGTTTGCCCCCCAATGCGGTGAATCCCTCTGCTCGCCACCACCGCTCAGACATTTCCACAGATGAACCCTTCCTGACAAACATCCTGTCCACCCGCTGTCACACCATATTCATTCCCCCCGCCCACCCCGCTTCTCGTGTCGGGATCTCTCCCTCCCAGGGAACCGTCATCAAGGCGATGCTCCGAGCGTCTCCTCCTACCTCTCAGCGAAACTTCAGACTTTGGCAGCAGGAGATGATATATAATTGCCCCTACCTATTCTCGGAGGGAAATCGAAATAAAATTTAAAAAGCGACATTTACTTTAAGGTTTGCTCCGCTTTGATGGCGAGTTCTAAGCGGGAGCTGGTGGTGGATCAGCAGTGGTAATGTCCTCTCGACTGATCCGCCTCCGCTATTCGGCCTAATTAGTGAGTGACATCGGTTACTTCTCGTATTTTGATAAACAACTGTTTTACTAAAGTGATCCAGAAACGTCCACGGACCAGATACACGTCGTATTAGTCAACAGAAGACCTCTCGTCCATGCAATCTTCGTCCACTGGAAAACTAAAACGCTCTGACAATGTAGGCCATAGATGCCCCTTCCTCTAAAAGACAGTGAATCATTCAGAAAGCTGATCGCTGAGAGGAATTATGTTTGTTTGTCATCAAAGTTCGCACACAGTTGGCTGGTTGGAGCTGATGTGGATGGCGAGCGTCTCCCAGTGAAAGGCCGAACAGCTGAACACCCCGCGTTGTCCGCCTCCAGCCACCGGTGGCGCTGTAGTTAACCTCCGGCGACGCGCAGAGGGACTGCGGGATCCTCCGGCCGCTTGTGGCGCTGTGGTAACCTCCGGCGAAAAGTAGGAGCGCTGCGGGAAACTTCGGCCACTGCTGGCACAGTGCCGATCCCCGGATTTGCCGCTGGTTCTCCTTTCCGGGCGGCGGTGAGGAACAGAATGACTCCGGGTTTGTGTAAGTCGGGGACCGGCTGCAGTGGGAAAGGGCCGGGACCGAGCACTGCCGGATGGTCGGAGTCTCAGGGCTCTCCGATCCCGCTGCTCTGGTTTGAGCTTTCCGCCCGTGCCTTCTCTGTGGCATCGTTAAATTGAGGTTCCCAAAACTGGGAGGGGGTCTGGGGTGAAGGGAATCTCTCTGTCTGTGCTGGGAGAGGTTATGGTGGACATGTAAGTGATGCGAAAGATGTGTTGGCGTGGGGGGATGTTGTTGGGAGAAAGTGGGATGATTGAACATTCCGCCACCCGGGGATTATGGACACGGGACACGGGGTAAACAAGGGAGGATCTGGTCCATTGTGTCAGACAGCTCGGGTGTCCTTTCAGGAAGAAACCATTCTCTCTTCATATTAATTATTGTCTAATTTTGCTGTTACCACTGTGTTTCTTAGAAAGCCCCAGAGTCTGGGATATCTGTCACCGTCATGGGCTGTAGGTGCAAATTGGGAAGTGGTGTGGGGTGTCAGTGACCTCTGCATCAGAGAAGGACACGGGTTTGCATAGTCTCTTTAGAAATATAATTGTCCTTACAATGGATGCGGATCTGGTTGTATATTCAAAGAAGGGACTGAGCAGACAGAGTTTTTACTGGTCAGCAGTGGGGGGGGGGGTGGTACACGGACTGTCTAATGGATCGTTTGATTGTTCTGTTATGATCTCACAGATGGTGACTGAGGAAAGAGGCTTGCTGAGGAGGAGAGTGAACCGGGAGTATACCCGGGGATTAGCAACTCAGACAAGGTATCGGGAAAGTGGCAGTGATGTGGTTTCCTGTGTCAGGAGTATAGGCGATCTTTGCAGGTGAGGGGTTTGTGTGCAGATGCAGCTTCCCTGGAGGTGGAGGAAAGAGGACACACCAACAGGTGGAACCAGCTGTGGGAAGACATAGTTTGTCAGGTCTGAAGATGAGCTGAATGTACCATAACCTTCAGACTGAATCAGAAAACTATTCTGAGGGTATTTGAAATGTCAGAATCAGGGGAGATGTGATCACATGTGCAGAGGGCAGGGGTTGTGTCTCCATCAGACCCTCAGTAAGATGGTTCAAGTTACAATGTGCAGAGATGAAAGCACAGTGTTTGGGGATGGATTTAATCACTGATTCTGACACAGTGAGGGTTAGTTTTGGCGTAAGGAAGCAATATTAATTAAAGAATACAAAAGGACCTTCATCAATTGCCATTTGTTTAGCAGAACTGACCAAGTTATAAAATTAATAATTAATTCATAATATTCTGATTTGTAATTTCCACAATCAGTACCTTTCTGCTAATGACCGAACCCAGAAATTTACAGAGTGGGTGAAGAGGCTGTCCAGTGACAGTTCCTGTGTTCAATGTCACTGGGACTTCCCATCACTGAGCAGATATTGTCTTCTCCATTCTCTCTCACTCAGTCTGTCACTCACCAAGTTCATTGTTTAAAGAAAATCACATAACTCACAGAGAAGCGAAGCCCGACAGAGGATTCACCGCTCTTCTTCAGCCTGGTGATGGGGAAAGGCTCCCAGTCTCAGGGAATGATGTGGGAATCTCTTGCGGAAATGAGGAATGGGTTGGCAAAGTTGGACAAAATGCTGAAAGAAGTTTTGGAGCTCGTTATGGTAAAATAACACACTAAATTGAAAATCACATTCAAACATTGTCGACTTAACAATGTTATAGAGCATAGACATAGAGCATAGAACAGTACAGCACAGGAACAGACTCTCCGGCCCAAAATGTTCTGCTGAACCAAATAGATTAGTATCCAAATGGCTGCTAAACTGATCCCTGTGCCTACATAATATCCATATCCCTCGAGTCTCTTCACATTCAATTATCTATCTAAGCTTTTCTTAAAAATCTCTGATGTATCTGTCTCCACCACCACCGCAGCCACCCAACACACTGTGTGAACGAACTTGCCTCGCAAATCTCCTTTGAGCTGATCCCCTCTCACAGTAAATGTATGTCCTCTGGTATTAGATACAGTATTTCAACACTAGGAAAAAATTACGGTGTGCCCAATCTATCTGTGCCTCTCATAATCTCATAAACCTCTATCAGATCTACCCTCTGCCTCCGCCGCTGCAAAGTAAATAACAAGCTTGGCCAA
This sequence comes from Mobula birostris, assembly GCF_030028105.1. Lineage (NCBI taxonomy): Eukaryota > Metazoa > Chordata > Chondrichthyes > Myliobatiformes > Myliobatidae > Mobula > Mobula birostris. The sequence goes on from NC_092382.1 coordinate 65,218,996, forward strand.
CCTCTCATTATAGCACGTGCCCTCTAATCCAGGCGATGTCCTTGTGATCCTCTTCTGCACCCTCTCCAAATCCTTACCGTCCATCTATAATTGGTTAACACAACTGTATATAATTCTCCAGATGTGGCCTCACTGGTGTTTTATGAAGCTGCAACATAACCTCCTGACTTTTGGATTCAGTGCTTCAACTGATAAGACCAAATATGCCATTTGCCATCTGAACCACCTAATAATCCCGCAGAACCACCTTCAGGGAGCTATGAACTTCGACCCTAAGATCTTTATGCTCATTAACACTATTCAGTGTTTTGCATTTAGCAGTGTACTGTCTCTCTACATTTGACCCACCAAGTTGCCACACCTCACATTTGGCAGCGTTAAACTCCATCTGCCATTTCTCTGCCCTCATCTGCAAATGATTGACAGGATATCACACTGTATTCGTTGCCAGTCGTCGGTGTTGTACTCTCCACCAATATTAATCCAACCAGGTTCATCTTCACCGCGTCATTTATATATAAGACAAACTGCGGAGACTCCAGTAGAGATCCCTGTGGAATACCACTAATCTCAGACCTCCACTTAGAAGATGACAGCACAGTGCAGACCCTTATAGACTGTAAGACGATACCATGAGAAGAATGAGTCCATTCGGCCTACAGAATCTTTCCTTCGCCCTCCAGCTTTCTTCTTCCTCTTCCTCCTTTCAAATTGTACCCATCTGCAACCCATCTTCACTGATTCTTCCTTTCCCAGTGAAGAACAGCTTAGAGATTTCCTTTGGCGTTTCATTGGCTCTGTTTCAAACGGGATGGCGTTGATGTCTTCGTACCCAACCCTCCTGTGCAACTCTCCTGTGAAAGGGTGTTGAGGAGATTTACAAGAATGTTGCCTGGATTGGGGAGCATGCCTTACGAAAACAGGTTGAGTCAACACGGCCTTTTCTCCTTGGAGCGACGGAGGATGGGAGTTGACCTGATAGAGGCGTATAAGACGATGAGAGGCATTGTGTGGATAGAGAGGGGCTTTTTTCCCAGGGCTGAAATGTTTGCACAAGAGGACACAGGTTTAAGGGGGGAGTAGGTACAGAGAGATGTCAGGGGTAAGTTTTTTACTCAGAGAGTGGTGATTGCGTGGAATGGGCTGCCGGCAATGGTGGTGGAGGCGGATACGATAGGGTCTTTTCAGAGACTTTTGGATAGGCACATGCAGCTTAGAAAAATAGAGGGCTATGGGTAAGCCTAGTAATTTCTAGGTAAGGATATGTTCGGCATAACTTTATGGGCCGAAGGGCCTGTATTGTGCTGTAGTTTTTCTATGTTTCTATGGCGGCCTTCCCCTCAATCATGGCTGATCTAAATATGCGTCTCCATCTCATTTACATGTCTTACCCCTGTAACCATTAACCCAATCACTAATCCCGCACATGTCAACCACCGCTTTCAATGTACCCAAAGACTTGGGTCCCACAGCCGTCTCTGGCAATGGATTTCACAAATTCTAATAACACTCTTCCTCATTTCTTTCCTAAAGAACGTCCTTGAACTCTGAGCCTGCGCCCTCTGGTACTCGAGGGCAACTATAGAAACGTGCTCCACGTCCACTCCATGTAGGCCTTTCAATAGCCGATATGTTTCATTGAGATTACTCCCCCCCCCCCCTCCGTATACTGTATTAAACTCAAACGAGTACAGTCCTAGAGCCATAAAACGCTCCTCGTATGGTAACCTTTTTACTCCCGGGATCACTCCTGGTACAGCTCCTTCAAACATCATCCAATGCCAGCAGATCATTTCTCATATAAGAGCCCGAGAATAGCTCACAATGATTCGAGCATATAACTTATCTTATATAAAACTGCTATGCAGCAGAACGGTGGAGGGGCCGAATGGCCTTCTTCCGCGCTGCACCTTTGCCACGCTCCAGGTGATTAGAATCTGGCCTGTGTAGGGGAAGCGAAGCTGAAGGAACATTTTATGAAGATTTTGGTTGTCATTGCCGAGTGTGCTGTCATTCACTTTCAGAGCTCAGATTCTAACTTTCAAAGACTGTGGGGAAGCAGACGGAAGCGCCCCTGTACAAAGGCAGCCGGTGGAATGTGCTGATCAACGTTACACTCGCTGGGATGCTTGCAACCCTGTTATCAGAGCCAGTGACTATCTCTACACATGGGGATTTCAACCATGTTCAGAGCATCGCTGTGATGAGGTCTGAAGCCGAGTGGTCCCGGTTTTATCCACACATGGGAAGTTTGCCTTCCTCTGTTGCTGATAACACAGCTGAAGATGCCGCAAACCTGTCGCTGCCCATTGAAATCGGCGATTCTTTGTTTTTCATCAGTCAAATTATTTTGCTCATGTTCGTTCCACTAGGGCAATTTATATATTATTGACAAGAAACTGTTACTGGGTTGGGATAGGTTGGATGGAAGAACTTTTTGTCCACACCCGCTTTACGTTTCGTTACCATTAACTTTATTCTGCTAGTGTCCGGAGTCCTTTCTTGACATCACGTGGTTTAAATGCGAATGAATGAAGGCTGGATGGTTGTGTGGTTAAATGGATCAGCAGATTTCCAAGTGATGCAAGCAGTAATGGTGCAGCGAACAACGAGGAAGGACATCCTGGCTTTCAGGGGGATCTGGATCAATTGGAAAATGGGTTGAAAAGGAGAAGACGGAATTTAATGCAGACAAAAGCGACGCGTTTCACCTCGGTAGGAGCAAGTAGACTAGATCTTACACAGTCAACAGTACGGTGTTGAGAAGTTTGGTAGAACAAAGAGATCGGGGGATACAGGTGCATAATTCATAAACGTGTGTCACAGGTAAATGGAGTCAGAAATACCAATTTTTGGAACATTTTCCTCCCTCATTCAAAATACTGAGTGCAAGAGATCGGATATTATGTTTGAAAAAGGACAGAACAAATTAGAAGGATAATACAGGCTCCGGAGGCCCGAGTAACAAGGAAAGATTGAATAGGTTAGGACTGTCGTGCTTCGAGTGTGCAAGATTGAGAGGAGATTTGGTGGAGCCATACTTGACTATGAGGCGTCTAGATAGGGTGAATTCAAGCTGGCGTTTTCTACTGAGGTTTGGTGGGACTACAACCAGAGGTCATGGGTTAAGGGTGAAAGTTTCAGGGGAACATCGGGGAAAAACTCTTCACTCGGAGGGTCTTAAGAGTGTGGCCGAGCTGTGAGCAAAAGTGTTGCATTTGAAATCGTTTTCAATGAGGTTGGATAAGTACATAGTTGACGGAGTTATGGAGGGTTTTGGTCACGATGCAGGTCGGTGGGAGTAGGCAATTGAGTGCGAGAGGTCCTGCTCCGAGTCATGGCCATGTAACACTGAGAGCGCTATCTTCCCCAAATACAGACACTCGTAAACGCAGCCCATCTTCCGCCAACATTGCTCATTGGTTGGTCGTAACTTCAAATAAATCTTCGGTGTGATATTCTTATCTTTCGGAAAATAATTTGCCAGACATGAGTGGGAGGATTCCGGACAGTCGGCCCTATTAACACCTGAAGCTGTTTTACGTGGGGCGGAGCTGGAGGTAGACCCGGCAGCAAAGCACTCTGGGCCATCTGGCACAGTTACAGGCTACCGTTCTCCATTTGCACCGAAAGGCAGCTCGCCATCTCACACCGGAACAGAGGTTTAACAGGATGCTGCCGGGATAAGGAGTGTGGACAATCAAGGGATATTTTCTCTGCAGCAGCAGAGGCCGCGCGAGGCCTGATACAAGCCTATAGGAATATGAGAGGTCGGCACGGAGCGGAGAGCCGGGATTTCCCATAAGGAGGGAATGTCTAAATCCAGAGGGCAAGCGCTTATGGTGATATGGTGAACGCTACTCCAGATTACAACTTAAATAAATGGTGCAAAGAGAGACTATCGTTTCCATCCACTTATTTAAAAGTAATCATCTTATCTAAGACAATCATGTTAAACCTGACTCAGAATGCTTGAAGGAGTTATGCGTTTCAAGATTTTGTTCACACTCATAGTGGTAGGTGGCTGGAATGAATGCCGGGGTACTGATGGAGGCAGATGCGATCGGGGCTATGAGATACTCCATGAATGTGTGGACAATGGAGGGATGTGAACCCTGTGTATGCGGCAGGGATTGGACTAGTAAGGTATGTCGAGAAGTTCAGTTGATTCGGTACAACATGGTGAGTAGACTGGCCATCTCCCGTGCTGTACTCTTCCGCGTTGGTGAGACCACAGCTGGAGTACTGTGTGTATCTGCGGTAGGCCGCCTCAGAAAGTACGTAATTATCCTAGAAGGGCGCGGTAAGGATTCACGACTTTTGCTGCCGAGACTGGACGACTCGAGTCAGAAGGAGACTGGATTTAGAGTGTGCTCTGATCCCAAAACTGAGGGTGACGCAACACTGATTCTCCCCTCCGTCACCACAGGCCCCACTGTCACGATGCCACTGCAGGGTAATATCAAGTGTGGAAAATAACACCATCTGCTGATAAGGTTAACTGTTTGACTAATTGACGAACACTGTCATTGAGTTCGTTTATTCACTTTAAGAGATGGAGCTTGACGTAATGACGTCTGTGGACCGCGATTGCTTTTGGTTTGTTCACGATGGACGTAAATGTCTGCAAGTTCTGTTAAGCATATAAAACATCTCGGACACGTTTTATTCACACAATCCTTCCAGCTCACTGTGACTGTGCACTGATCCCAGAAATGGGACCCAATCACTACAGCCCCGTAGTGCACTGCGGACTGACCGCAAAACTGCATGTGAATTCCCTCCCCTTCTACAACGCCAGCCCAACACTGACTGTGGGTCGAACTTAAAAGCAAGATGTGTCTCTCTAGTGGGGCTGTATTATAGACCCATTCGTCAGCGGAATTTTGAACTGTCGCCGGCCGGCTGATCTGAAACGCTGCAAATTTTAATCGTTAACGTTTGGTTTTCTCTCACTTCCCTAAGTTCTAAGCAATAAATGCCCATCCTGGCCAAACTCTTCCATAGCTCAGGCCCCCCAGTCCCGGCCGCAAACGCTTTCCACACACTCTCCAGTTTGTAACCACATCTCTCTCTCTCTCTCTCTCTCTCTCTCTCTCTCTCTCTCTCTCTCTCTCTTCCAGTCTATCTATCTCTATCTCCACCTTTCTCTCTCTCTGTATCTCTCTCTCTCTCTCACTCACACAAACACACACAGACACACACACACAGACACACACACACACACACACACACACATACACACACACACACACGCACACACACGCAAACACACATGCATACACTCCATCCTCTATCCTCCATCGTCTACCGTCTTGCTGTCCACGTCCCTGTTGTTTCTAAAGTCCCGGAGATGCTGGTCCATAGGACAATCGACCAGGAATAACACCCGGGAGATCCGGCGGTGAATGTCGGCAGCTGGAGCCCAGAATGACGACACTATGGCTGCTTCCGGTTTGTGCTCAGGTCGCGGCTTTATTAATAAACTGAAACACCGAGGTCACCGGATATTTCATCACGCTGACCACCTGCTCCCTGAATTCCGACTGAGTCACTGAGTATATAAATGTCTTCGTGCAGCAGCTGAAATTCCTCAGCAAATATCCGACGTAGTGAAAGATCCATTCTGAATCATTGAAATCGTATACTCCTCCTGTGACCTGATAATATATGACATTCACAACCAGTGTTATCCACAGGAGGATGAAGCTGCCGGAGAGGGTGAAGTGTACAACCACAGACCTCCCCCTGCTCTCCATCTCCGGGTCACTGCGGTTCTCCGACTTGTTCTGACCCCGCAGCCCCTTACGGTCCCGACTGGCCACTAAAATGTGCCTGACTGTCAGAGCGTTGAGCAGCAGGATCCCAGCGAAAGGGAGGAACGGAGTTAAAATGGTATCGAGCCAGTCATATCCTACCCACCCGGGGTCAGTGAAATAATTGTCTATAGGTTTGCAGAGCCACGGTACATTGTCGATGATCACTAAGGGTTCTTGTGTGAAGTAGCGGGCAATGTTTTTCAGACACGAGAGTACACAGGTTGTTGTCAGAACCACAGCCGCAGTTTCCCCGGTGCAATATTTCGTTTTCAGCTTCTGGCAGCAAATGGCGACAAACCGATCGAAGGTGAAAGTGACGGTGAACCAGACAGAACAGTCTGTGGCTGTGTACCTCAGTACCTCGATAGCCTTACATGCGGGGGTAACACTCGCAAAGTTCCAGAGAAAGTAATAGAATTTAATTGCAACAAAGATCAGCTCGGTGACAATGGTCAGTAGATCCGCCGCTGCCATGGCTACCAGGTAGCTAGTGGTGCAGGTAGAGAGGCCGCACTTCCCCCGGGACAGGATCACAATCGCCAGTAAATTCACTGGAGAGAAATAGAGAGAGCAGAACAGACACTGGCCATTACTGAACGTAACTTCAGCGAGTTAACTGTTCACCGGGTTTCAGCTAAAGATCAGCAGTGCTGTGTGTTGTTGAACGGCTGCTAATGCAGCATCGGACACGGGTCACACTGTCACTGACCTGTCTTTTTCAGTGTGGGGATAAACTGATGTGTGGCGGGTGATCGGGGATAGAAATAATCTGCATGAACAGCAATAATCTGTGCTAATCCCGGTTCCAGTCACTAGTGGAACCGGTTTCACTGATTTAACCGTGACTGACCAGGCCTCTGGAAACTCAGCATGTGATGGGGCCGAGGAGTGATCCAGATCCAGAGGGAAGCTGGAACAACTGGGCAGATCAGGCAGCATCCATACAGATTAACAGAACGTTTTGGACCGAGACCGTTCTCCAGGTCGGAGCTGTGTCCCATTTTACGACGGGTCTCAAAGGGAAAGCGGGGACAATTCAATAAGAAAAGGCTGAGCTGGTTAATTCCTCAGGGGAGGTCATTTCAACAACACACAATCCGTGGACACTGCTTCAGGTGATCAGACACAATTAATTAAACGACGGGCAGTAGAATCCGACTGTGACTGACTCCACAGGGAGACGCGACACGTACGACCAGAGGTTCACTCTGAGCCAGAACTCAGGAACAGTGAACTTCACAATGTATTACCCTCAGAGTCGCCCTTCACTGTCCATAGCATTGGGTCACCTCTGGAGAAGGGCACATTAAAACGTCCAAATTACAGCTTCTCGGAAAGCGTTCTGTCCCCAGCCCTGGAACAACTCTGCACAACTCTGTCATTAATACCCTCCCAGTCACACATTCCCGGAGAGATGCCTATCCCCGGCACTGGTACCGCTCTGGACAAGGTACCATTAAAGGATCAGAAATTCGCTCAGACCAGTACCTCAGAAAGAGTCAACACTACAATGTATAATTCTCCAGTCACACCTTTCAGAGAACTACCTGTCGCCAACACTAGTACACTCTGGACAAGGTGACATTAAAGGCAAAAACAACGTTCGAGACTATCCTGTGTATCAGAGGAGAGACAGAGGGTTGTCATTAAAATGCACAATTATAATATTCAATTGACAGGATCAATATCACTGATGGATATTTGTGGAATGATCATGAAGTTGGAAGCTTGTCAAATGATCATAAACAGATTCACACCGTTTAACACGCAGAGATACCAAACATGAGTTGTTCTGCTCACTCACCGGGAACTCCAATGACGGCAATGCACACGTACAATATTCTCTCCACACCCTAGTAGCTTTCCAACATTGACACATATTCTCCGTCCGGTGATTTGTTTCCGTATGCTGCAGGCGATCCCTCCCAATGAAATGTTGAGGCAGCACATGCTTTGTGTTTTAATACATTTCAGCGCTCCGCAGGGGCAGATTTCAACCTACTTAAAAATATTTTCAGATCAATTACAATGTGATTACATTAGACAAGAGCAATCCCAGAGGCGCACTATTCTGGTTAATTTAGCGAATTAATTGTGAAACTGTAAACAATGGAAATTGTGAGGGTGTTAAGGGGTTGCGATTGTCATTCATCCAGCAAAGGAGGTATTTTCAAACACCATCAGACAGAGCTCTGCTCCTCATGATGTGTCAGTGCTCATTTTGTCCATCGCATAAGGAGACCCGCTGAGAGTAATGCGGCCGTCCCACTCTGATTTTCCACCAATTGTAATCACGGCTCATCCCACTGTAACCTTATCTCCCACTCCCGATTACCAGCAAACATCCTCAGCTTGTTGGTGTGAAGGGTACCAAACTTTGTCCTGGTTCAGAAACATGTTTGTCACCACTGTGAGAAAAGCGCACTCTGAAAATAAACGTTGGGGTCGTCTGTTGTCTTACTCCTACATAGGACAGAGAAAGGTCAAGCACAGAAACCGACCCTTCGGCACGCAGAACCTGTGCCAACCGTGACGTCATGTTAATCGGATCCCGTGATCGTCTCCCTACATTCTCTACCTGTCAAACTTCACAGCAGGTGTCTTGGGCTTCTGGGTTTTCTGTTCTCGGAAGGTTTTTAACCATATGTGTGATTTACTTGGATCCAACAAAAGTGTCTGAACCTTCAAAGTGTCTTATAACTTACAAGGTGCTTCTACTGGAAATATGTACGTCAAAGGACCATTTTGTCAGTGCGACGGGAACCTGAATTATCCTTATGAACTGAGAGAGAGAGAGAGAGCGGGGTGTACAAGACAAACACCTTGTTATTAAGAGAGAGAGGCTGGTAGACAGACAGACACATGATTTTGGAGACTGGATGAGCTTTGTTGTGCCCACAGAAAAGTGTTTTTTTTTTTAGAGGATCGATAAGGAGAATCGATCAGTGTCTCTTGCAGTGTGGAAAAGGTGTGACCGCTGGGAAGTTATTAGTGGGGCCACTCCTCGCCTGGGTTGATAACTCCACCACAGAAAGCGGTCCCCTTTTTGTGCTCACATTCAGTGAATCCAAAAGGATTTCGGAGCACAACGGGAAGAATCGACAACATCCGATTACTCGAACAACAACACCTCTCTCTCTCCATCACTACTCAACTCAATACCACCAACTGAACTGAACTGAACTTTACTCATCACCATTTACCCCTAGGCTTGATGAAATTTGTTCTTTTCTATTTCCACAATTATATACATATAATCTTTGCTATCCTGTTCGATGTATCTGATTTTTATTACTGCATTACATTGTTAGTAATAAATAGTATTAGTTAATAGCAATACAAGACTCCAAAGTGATTTCTATGTCTGCTGGTTCTTTAACTCGTCACGGAGTACATGATATCAGACACAAAATATTGAAGTAAATTGTGCCAGAATTGCTTGTGAACTTGTATTAAATCGGCTACTGTTAACATTGTCTGCCAGAGTATAAACTCGACGTAGTTTCAGTTTGAGAGCCTCTGCGGGGAGTGGGTCAGGAAAAGGTTTATTTATGTTGATGAATAAACACTTTCATATCCACCAATCTCCAATTTCTTCAGTGACTTGGTCACAATGTCTATTGTTGAGTGAGTGCGTGCTTTTCTGTGTGTATGTCTGTAGTGGCTGAGTGTTCCTGTAGCTGAGTGAGTGTGTGTGTGTGTGTGTGTGTGTGTGTGTGTGTGTGTGTGTGTCTGTCTGTGTGTGTGTGTGTGTGTGTTTGATACATACCTGTACGTGCCCGTGTGTGATGTGTGTGTTGTGTGTGTCTGTCTCTGTCTTTATGTGTTTCTGTAAGAGATCAGCAAGCACACAACACTCAGTCTGTGTCGGTACAGCGTGGATACAGAGAACACTTGGGCTCATGTGGAAGAAAGTATTCAGTCCTCCAGAGGGATATGTATATACTGGTTCGGGGAGCTAAAAAGCATGACATTGTTCGTAAGGGAAACAGGAAAATTATGGGCTTATATCTGAAGTGGGTAGAGCTCGGACAGTCTCTACTCAATACATTTTAGGGAAGCTGAGAGTTAATGTATGAGTACCGCGTGATGGCTCTGGGACCGTACTCGCTGAGTTCAGAAAAAGTAGGAGGAAATCACTTTGAAATCTGACGAATACTGAAAGAACACAGAGCACAGCGGAGAGCTGGAGATGGAGATGAGAAACTGTAGTTGTCTTTGTGTGGGTGTGTTTCTATCAGTGTTTCTATGTGGGTGGGTGTGTCTAAATGCTGCTGTGCATGTTTGTGACTTTATGTGTTTGTATGCTCTTGTGTTTGGGTTTGTGTTTCTCTATTTCTTTGAGTCTGTCTCTGCGCGTTAATGTGTTTCGGTGTCTGCATCCGTGTTTGTGTGAAAATAATAGTGTGATAGTGTGCGGCTCTGCGTGTTGGTGTGTGTGTGCATTTGCGTGTGTCTTTGCATTTGCGTGTGTGTCGATCTGTGTCTACGTGAGCTTCTTTGCTTGTTTCAGTAATTGTGTGCGCCAGTGTGTGTATGTGTGTGTGTCTGCCTGTGTCGGCATACTTAAATCTGTGTTCGTACGTGTCTGAGTGTGTTTGTGTCTGTGTGTGTGCTGCGTGTGTGTCCACGCTATGTGTTTGCGTTTGCGCGTGAGTGTGTTACTATAGATTGGAAGAATGGGCAAAGAAATGGCAAATGAATACAATGTTGGAAAGTGTATGGTTATGCACTTTGGCAGAAGAAATAAACAAGCAGACTATTATTTAAATGGGGAGTATTAAAAGTTCTGAGATGCAACGGGACTTGGGAGTCGTCGTGCAGGATACCCTTAAGGTTAGATTATGAGAACACTCAGTCCTCTTCTATTGTCATTTAGAAATGCATACATGCATTAAAAATGATACAATGTTTCTCCGGAATGATATCACAGGAAACAGGACAAACCAAAGACTAACACTGACAGAACCACATGATTATAACATATAGTTACAGCAGTGCAAAACAATACCATAATTTGATGAAGAACAAACCATGGGCTGGGTAAAAATAGTCTCAAAGTCCCCAGTCCCCGATAGCAGGCGGGAAAAGGGAGAAACTCCTTGCCGTAAACCTCCAAGCACCGTCAACTTGCCTATGCCTTGGAAGCAGCCGACCACAGCCGACACTAAGTCCGTCCGTCCGATAACTTCGAGCCTCCGACCAACCGTCCGAAACAGTCTCCTGAGCGCCTGCGGCATCGCTCCCGCCGCAGAAACACGCAAAGCCGAGAATTTCGGGACCTTCTGCTCCGGAGATTCTGGTTACCACACAGTAGCAGCGGCAGCGAAGCGGGCATTTCAGAAGTTTTCCAGATGTTCCTCATTAATCTCATGTCTGTCTCCAGGTTGAGTCGGTGATGAAGAAGACGAATGCAATGTTGTCACTCATTTCTAGAGGAATAGAGTATAAGAGCAGGGATGTGATGTTGCGGCTCCATAAGGCGCTGGTGAGACCTTACTTGGAGTATTGTGGGCAGTTTTGGTCTCCCTATTTAAGAAAGGATGTGCTGACGTTGGAGAGAGTACAGAGAAGATTCACTACAATGATTCCGGGAATGAGAGGGTTAACACATGAGCAACATATGAGGCTTTTCCAATGGTACTTAGCATTGTGGCTTTCTGAAGATTTACATAGATATTACAGTGTAGACCTATTTTTGAATACTATTCTGTATAGTGATTCCTGTTGCAGATATTATCAGCGGGATAATGTATACCCTGGTCATGTCCCAAAGACATTCAAATTCCTCTTTTAATTCAGCATATTTATTGTGTTTTAAACTCGTTGATTGTCTGTAGGTAACGCTGTTTGTAATGGCTATATCTATTAAAAAAAGATACTCTTGTTTCTTTATCCTGCATTATTATATCTGAACGATTATTATGAATTGCCCTACCCGTAATAAATAATCGGTCATAGTATAATTCGTGGTATTCTAACTCAAAAGCTGGATCAAGCTTGCATTTATAATAAGGTGTGAGTATATTAATTAGTGTAATTTTATTTATGTGTGTTTTCATGACGAATGATGTTTGCCACTGAGTGTGCCTGTGTAAGTAATCAGATTCTGTTAATCTGCAACAAGATCCTGTAATACATTGGACTGCCTCCGCCGCCCCCCAGCAATCTCTACATTTATCTTCTTGAATATGTTGGTCTTTTATTATGTATTTTTGATCTTATTTTGTGTGTTAACCACCTGCAGCTGTATTGCCAAAGGAATCCTTCACAGAACTCTGAGCCAGGCGGTCTATGCATCCTTGTTGCATTTATTCTGCGCAGATCGTGGTGGTGTTTTCCACTGGTTAACATTTTTCTCAGTAGTGATAATGTCTTCACTTTTTTTCTGGGTTGTGGTCTCAGTTTAGTACACGTACAATTGGAATTGCCTGTGTTTGTGTGGAGCTCTGATTCATATTTTCGTCCTTTGAAGATTCATCTGACTTCTGTGTAGCTTTTTTAACGTCTATTATTCCTCTTCACCCTTCTGCCCTAGATAGTGTTAATCTAATCGCATTCCAATGTACATAATGGTTTCTGAAATGTGTCGTTCCAGTTCTTATTTTTCTTTGTAAAATTTCCAGATCAGTTTCAGACCAAGATATTATGCCAAAAATAAATAATATAATTGTAATGCCCCGGTTCGCATGGCTCATATTTTTTTTTCTCTTTTACACTTTTCTGTTCTCTGTGTAAGCTGCTTGTTTCGGTTACTGTTCAAGGTAAGAGATAGGACACATGTCTTTCTGCAGTCCATAGAGCAACATGAAAGAATTCTGATTTTCTACCGGGCTTGATTTATATTTACGGAATCTATTATCAGTTGTTCTTTACATCCTGTCATAGCCTTACGGTATCGTTTCTGTACTCGTGTAAATATATTGTGGATATCGACATGAGTAGTAATTAGTTGCGAGATGCATGATGTCACAATTTTACATATAGTTTGTACACAAGTAATAGGACTATACGTTGATGGATCTTTTTGTGATTTCTTCTTTGGAGAACAAATATCTTTTACCTTCTGTCAACAATTCACCTACGTTTTCACGATTTTTGAGAAAATTGTTGACATCCATTGATAGGCAAGGATGAAGGCAAGCTAATTTTTACAACAATAATTATGAATATTATCATTTCCAGTACTTTTCAAGTTGTGGAGATTTTTATAACCTCTGTAAGCATTTACATTCTAACTTCAGGTATTTGCATTTCTTCAGTCGTACGTGTGCCATCTTTTCCCTCTCGAATGCAGCTTATTTCTTGATTGTGCATAACCCTGTTTAACTATCTATTAGAGCAAAAGTTCATTATCTCTGTGTTTCTGGATAAATATGTGCTGGGATTCGTGTCACCTTGTTGCATAGAACTTAGTTTCAGTGGTTTATATAAACCATTTTTAAATTATTTCTGACCTGATAATTCTGTTTTCTTCACTTGGTGTGTTTCATGTATCTATTTAGTCGGGCTTCGGATGCACCCAATGATTGTTTTCGTGTATCTATAAACTCTACAGTGCTCATACCTTGTATTCCCTTAGCAGGGGTGCAGTGATAGTTAAGACTTTAAATATAGTGATAGTTATGACATGAACAAGATGTAACCTATCACTACATTTCAGTCTATAACTGGTACAATAAAACATATAATACTTCACTTAATAACATGACAAAGTATCGCACGGTTGCATTCACTAATTATCATAAAATATAATTATGAAGCGAGCAAACAGTTAAACAGCCAGAAATAATTCCGCTTTCAGGTTCAAGTGAAGGGATGAAACTATCATGTCAGTCTAGTTTATGTGGAGAAAGAATGTGCCATTTTGAATCTTGTATGCTGTGCATCTCTCTCTCTCTCTCTCTCTCTCTCTCTCTCTGTCTCTCTCTCCCTCTCTCTCTCTCTTTCTTCTCTCCCCCTCTTTCTTTGTCGCTGTCTTCCCCTTTCTCCTCTCTCTTTGTCTTTTCTAATCTCTTTCTGTTTATCTTTCTCTCAGTCCCTCTCGCACGCTCCAAACCCCTCTCTCTCCACCCCTCTCTCTCTTTCTCTCGCTCCACATTTTCCCATCATTCCTCGCGTTCTAAAGGGCAAAGGCAAAGTGACGACAGCCGACATTCTTGTTGAATGAAAGCTATCGAGTGACGACAGTTGGGAAATGTAACTGCGATACGGAATCTGTGGATATTCCTTAACAAAATGGCCGGTATCGGGTGTATAGTTGAAGTGGATATTGTCATTGAAATATAGCAATGCATGTCTAACACGACATGGGGAGTAGCGATTCTCCTACTGTGCCAGGCATCTCCGAGAGTTCAGTCGCCTTACTGCAGGGAAGACGTGGAAACTATAGGGAGGGTGCAGAGGAGATTTTTGAGGATGTTGCCTGGATTGTGGAGCATGTCTTATAAGAATAGGTTGAGTGAACTCGGCCGTTTCTCCTTGGGCCAAAGGACGACGTGAGGTGACCTGGTAGAAGTGTACTGCATAAGAAAATGAGAATCATTGACCGTGTGGATAGTCAGAGCTTTTTCCCAGGGCTGAAATGGTTAGCACGAGAGGGCACAGGCTTAAGGTGTTTGGAAGTAGGTACAGAGGAGATGTCGGGGGCAATTTTTTTACACAGTAAGTGGGGAGTGCGTGGAATGGGTTGCCGGCGACGGTGCTGGAGGTGGATATGATAGGGTTTATAAGAGACTCTTGGATAGGTACATGGAGCTTTAAGGGATAGAATGCTATAGGTAACCCTAGGGCATGTTCGGCACAGCTTTGTGGGCCGAAGAGCCCGGATTGTGCTGTAGGTTTTCCATCTGTCTATTTTTCTCTGTTTACTTTAACATCGTGCCCTCCTATTTCCAACATTAGCATCACACCCCGCCCTTCCTGGAAATTGTCTGGCTGTTCACTCGATTTCTGTCCTCTATAATCTCGTATGCCTCATTTACGTCACACCTTATCCTCCTTCCCTCCAAAGAGAGAAGTTCTATCTTACTCATACTTTCCTAACAGGAAATGCTCTAGGTCGTTCACTGTCTAAAGTACATTTATCGTCAAAGTACATACTTGTCACCATTGACAAGCCTGAGATTCATTTTCTTGCGTGTATGCACTGGACGTTCAAAGAAACGCAATGCAATCAATGAAAAAACTCCACACAGCAGTGACAGACAAAAGGCCAATGTGTAAAGGACAACAAAGGCATCAAATTTGGGGGAAAAAAGATCTATAAGTGTGAAGTAAATATCGACAACAGCTGTTGTGGAGTCCTTGAATGTGCGTTCCTTGCTCGGGTGAGTGAAATTATCCCCTACACTTCAAGTGCCTGATCAAATACGAGTAAAATCTATTCTTGAAGGTGCTGCTATGAGGCCGGGCATTCCTATAACTCCTTCTTCATGGCAGCACCGAGAAGCGAGAATCACTTGCATGAATGATGATCCTTGATGATGAATGTTGCTTTCCTGTGACATCTCTCCTTGTCAGTGTGCTCAGTCGTGGGGAAGGCTTTACCTGTGATGGACTGGCTGCATCCAAAGCTTTTCATCGCCCATTCCATTAAAGATGGTGTACAGTGCTGGGTGTGCAAAGGTCTATGTGCCCACTGCACAAAGTTCTAAGTTGCATAGGTCTGTGTCCTGTTAGTGAATGTCTAGATATTGCAAAGTTCAATACCGCGTCGTCGACTGTTGTTGTACAAGCTCGTATGCAGGACATGTTTATACCACGGTTACACCTTACTCTTCCTTAACATGCTGCGTTGCAACAGGTTTTGCTTTCTACTTCTCCACCGCTCTGCTGCGAAGGGCTGGAGTTGTACTGGTCAGTGGCCATGCAGTCCAGAGCTGGTTTGCGCGGGTCTGTCAGCTTACAGTGTTACAGGTTGCTGGTGTACTCAGTGGGTCTGTCAGCTTACAGTGTTACAGGTTGCTGGTGTATTCAGCGGGTCTGTCAGCTTACAGTGTTAGAGGTTGCTGGTGTATTCAGTGGGTCTGTCAGTTTACAGTATTCCAGTTTGCTGGTGTACTCAGCGGGTCTGTCAGCTTACAGTGTTACAGGTTGCTGGTGTATTCAGCGGGTCTGTCAGCTTACAGTGTTACAGGTTGCTGGTGTATTCAGCGGGTCTGTCAGCTTACAGTGTTACAGGTTGCTGGTGTATTCAGTGGGTCTGTCAGCTTACAGTGTTACAGGTTGCTGGTGTACCCAGCGGGTCTGTCAGCTTACAGTGTTGCAAGTTGATGGTGTACTCAGCGGGTCTGTCAGCTTACAGTGTTACAGGTTGCTGGTGTATTCAGTGTGTCTGTCAGCTTACAGTGTTACAGGTTGCTGCTGTACTCAGCGGGTCTGTCAGCTTACAGTGTTACAGGTTGCTGGTGTATTCAGTGGGTCTGTCAGCTTACAGTGTTACAGGTTGCTGGTGTATTCAGTGGGTCTGTCAGCTTACAGTGTTACAGGTTGCTGGTGTACTCAGCGGGTCTGTCAGCTTACAGTGTTACAGGTTGCTGGTGTATTCAGCGGGTCTGTCAGCTTACAGTGTTGCAAGTTGATGGTGTACTCAGCGGGTCTGTCAGCTTACAGTGTTACAGGTTGCTGGTGTACTCAGCGGGTCTCTCAGCTTACAGTGTTGCAGGTTGCTAGTGTACTCAGCGGGTCTGTCAGCTTACAGTGTTACAGGTTGCTGGTGTACTCAGCGGGTCTCTCAGCTTACAGTGTTGCAGGTTGCTAGTGTACTCAGCGGGTCTGTCAGCTTACAGTGTTACAGGTTACTGGTGTATTCAGCGGGTCTGTCAGCTTACATTGTTGCAGGTTGCTGGTGTATTCAGCGGGTCTGTCAGCTTACAGTGTTGCAGGTTGCTGGTGTACTCAGCGGGTCTGTCAGCTTACAGTGTTACAGGATGCTGGTGTACTCAGTGGGTCTGTCAGCTTACATTGTTACAGGTTGCTGGTGTATTCAGCGGGTCTGTCAGCTTACAGTGTTACAAGTTGCTGGTGTATTCAACGGGTCTGTCAGCTTACAGTGTTATAGGTTGCTGGTGCATTCAGCGGGTCTGTCAGCTTACAGTGTTACAGGTTGCTGGTGAATTCAGCGGGTCTGTCAGCTTACAGTGTTACAGGTTGATGGTGTACTCAGCGGGTCTGTCAGCTTACAGTATTACAGGTTGCTGGTGTACTCAGCGGGTCTGTCAGCTTACAGTGTTACAGGTTGCTGGTGTATTCAGCGGGTCTGTCAGCTTACAGTGTTGCACGTTGCTGGTGTACTCCGTGGGTCTGTCAGCTTACAGTGTTACAGGTTGCTGGTGTACTCAATGGGTCTGTCAGCTTACAGTGTCACAGGTTGCTGGTGTACTCAGCGGGTCTGTCAGCTTACAGTGTTACAGGTTGTTGGTGTATTCAGTGGGTCTGTCAGCTTACAGTGTTATAGGTTGCTGGTGTACTCAGCGGGTCTTTCAGCTTACAGTGTTACAGGTTGCTGGTGTACTCAGCTGGTCTGTCAGCTTACAGTATTACAGGTTGCTGGTGTACTCAGCGGGTCTGTCAGCTTACAGTGTTACAGGTTGCTGGTGTATTCAGCGGGTCTGTCAGCTTACAGTGTTGCACGTTGCTGGTGTACTCCGTGGGTCTGTCAGCTTACAGTGTTACAGGTTGTTGGTGTACTCAATGGGTCTGTCAGCTTAGAGTGTCACAGGTTGCTGGTGTACTCAGCGGGTCTGTCAGCTTACAGTGTTACAGGTTGTTGGTGTATTCAGTGGGTCTGTCAGCTTACAGTGTTATAGGTTGCTGGTGTACTCAGCGGGTCTGTCAGCTAACAGTGTTATAGGTTGCTGGTGTATTCAGTGGGTCTGTCAGTTTATAGTGTTACAGGTTGCTGGTGTATTCAGCGGGCCAGTCAGCTTACACTGTTACGGGTTGCTGGTGTATTCAGCGTGTCTGTCAGCTTACAGAGTTACAGGTTGCTGGTGTATTCAGCGGGTCTGTCAGCTTACAGTGTTACAGGTTGCTGGTGTACTCAGCGGGTCTGTCAGCTTACAGTGTTACAGGTTGCTGGTGTACTCAGCGGGTCTGTCAGCTTACAGTGTTACAGGTTGCTGGTGCACTCAGTGTGTCTGTCAGCTTACAGTGTTACAGGTTTCTGGTGTACTCAGAGGGTCTCTCTGCTTACAGTGTTACAGGTTGCTGGTGTACTCAGTGGGTCTGTCAGCTTACAGTGTTACAGGTTGCTGGTGTACTCAGCGGGTCTGTCAGCTTACAGTGTTACAGGTTGCTGGTGTATTTAGCGGGCCTGTCATCTTACACTGTTACTGGTTGCTGGTGTATTCAGCGTGTCTGTCAGCTTGCACAGTTACAGGTTGCTGGTGTATTCAGCGGGTCTGTCAGCTTACAGTGTGACAGGTTGCTGGTGTACTCAGTGGGTCTGTCAGCTTACAGTGTTACAGGATGCTGGTGTACTCAGTGGATCTGTCAGCTTACAGTGTTACAGGTTGCTGGTGTATTCAGCGGGTCTGTCAGCTTACAGTGTTACAAGTTGCTGGTGTATTCAACGGGTCTGTCAGCTTACAGTGTTATAGGTTGCTGGTGCATTCAGCGGGTCTGTCAGCTTACAGTGTTACAGGTTGCTGGTAAATTCAGCGGGTCTGTCAGCTTACAGTGTTACAGGTTGATGGTGTACTCAGTGGGTCTGTCAGCTTACAGTGTTACAGGTTGCTGGTGTACTCAGCGGGTCTGTCAGCTTACAGTATTACAGGTTGCTGGTGTACTCAGCGGGTCTGTCAGCTTACAGTGTTACAGGTTGCTGGTGTATTCAGCGGGTCTGTCAGCTTACAGTGTTGCACGTTGCTGGTGTACTCCGTGGGTCTGTCAGCTTACAGTGTTACAGGTTGCTGGTGTACTCAATGGGTCTGTCAGCTTACAGTGTCACAGGTTGCTGGTGTACTCAGCGGGTCTGTCAGCTTACAGTGTTACAGGTTGTTGGTGTATTCAGTGGGTCTGTCAGCTTACAGTGTTATAGGTTGCTGGTGTACTCAGCGGGTCTGTCAGCTTACAGTGTTACAGGTTGCTGGTGTACTCAGCTGGTCTGTCAGCTTACAGTATTACAGGTTGCTGGTGTACTCAGCGGGTCTGTCAGCTTACAGTGTTACAGGTTGCTGGTGTATTCAGCGGGTCTGTCAGCTTACAGTGTTGCACGTTGCTGGTGTACTCCGTGGGTCTGTCAGCTTACAGTGTTACAGGTTGCTGGTGTATTTAGCGGGCCTGTCATCTTACACTGTTACTGGTTGCTGGTGTATTCAGCGTGTCTGTCAGCTTACAATGTTACAGGTTGCTGGTGTACTCAGCGGGTCTGTCAGCTTACAGTGTTACAGGTTGCTGGTGTATTCAGCGGGTCTGTCAACTTAGAGTGTTACAGGTTGCTGGTGTATTCAGCGGGCCTGTCAGCTTACACTGTTAGTGGTTGCTGGTGTATTCAGCGTGTCTGTCAGCTTACACAGTTACAGGTTGCTGGTGTATTCAGTGGGTCTGTCAGCTTACAGTGTGACAGGTTGCTGGTGTACTCAGTGGGTCTGTCAGCTTACAGTGTTACAGGTTGCTGGTGTACTCAGCAGGCTGCGTATGGTCTGCTGTGAACTCACAGTAAAATGTGAAGTTGTTCAGGAGTTTAACTTTACAGCAAATGAATTGTGCTGGAATATGTGCCTCGACGTAGCAGTGTTGCGTTTGTTGTGATCTGTGTTCCGCCATTTAATGTTATGTTAAGTCAGCCCAGTGGGTTTGTCACAGAGTGCAGAACAGAGTGAGATCTGTATTATTGTTAAGTTTTTGTTCATTGCAGGGATTTTGCAGATCTTTGATCACACAGGGCGCCAAGTGAGTGTCGCTTTATTGCAAGAATCGCTGCCCTTCCAGTACTGTTTCATGGTGATACAGGTCGTTCCAATCTACCTGGTGTAAAAGCCTGCCTCCTCACAGCATTCTGCCAGCATTTGTAAAGGTCTGTGCCCCTTCAGTGTGGTGTTATCTGTTGTCAGTATCTGTGCCCTTGCAGTATCACACCGGCTGCACAGTCTGGTGCCAGCTGTTCTGAAGATCTGTGGCTTTGCACTATGCGGCCAGTTGTTGTAAATTCTATGTCCTTACAGTATAGTGCTGACTACTGCAAAGAACTCTGTCCTTAGTCTGGTGACAGCTGCTGTAAAGGTCTGTGCCCTTACAGTACGGTGCTGGCGATGTCTGTATGTCAGAATTACAGAACAAAACTGGGATTGTTTAGCTCAGTGTCATCAGTACTAGGTTTTGATAAGCCTCTGTCCTTGTATTAAGAGTATTGTACTGGCCTGTGCAAACACCAGACAGAATTGTGCTCTGGCAGCTCTGTGTACTTGTAATGCAGTGCAAGTGCTTTTAGAGAAGTGTGTTCTTATTACACAAACTGATCTTGTAAAACGTTCTCACTGTCCCGTTCTCCACTCTTTTCCTAAAACTCGGCAGGTTAAATCTTCTGGAGGACCTGTCCACTTCCGCTTTGAACACTCCGATTGGTTGTTCCCGTCATCTCTGCAGGCAGTGCCCCAGATGAGTATCACAGTCAGTATAGATATACAAAATGTCTTCACATGCCCCGAGGATGCTGTCCCCACTGAGCCTCCAGCCATTGCCCAACAAATAGTTTACAGTACAGCTCAGGGACAGTTCACTCAGCTCACTGTGTGTGTGCTGACAATGTGACCATTTAAACTGCATGTGGTCTGTCTCTCCCTATGTATTCAATCCCCCAAAGGATTTCCCTAACTTAGTGCTATTTGATCCAACACCAGATCCTCCTTTGTTTCAGTACGGCACAGAGTGTCAGCATACCTTTTTACTGATCTCATCCTGTCTATCTGTCCCTCTCTCGCTCTCCCTCGCATTCACCCTCCGATTATTCATTGGCTCTCTCTGTCTCTGTCTCTCCTTCCCTTGTTCCGTCTCCCAATCATTACCTTTCCCTCTCCTTTTCTCTCTCTCTCTCTCTTTCTCTCTCTCTCTCCCTTCCTCTCTCTCTCACTCTCCCTCTCCTCTCTAAATATACATACACACACACACATATATATACAGTATAAATATTGTAATATATGCATGGGTATATATACTGTATATATCTTTCGTTTTGTCTCTTACTGCTACAAGTAAAGGCAATTGTCTTTGGTCATACTCTGTAAAACAGCTCATATTCTCCAGCTGGATCACAATTGAAAGCGCCAGAGCGTTGGAGAACCTACAGGAAGAGCAAGAGGAGAAAACGAAGGATAATGACGGCGGCAGGAGCAACTGATACTGACGAAAATATACAGCAGGATCAGGCGGCTTTGTTAAAACAGGGAAGCAGGGGTAACAGGTGTGCTTGGAAGTTCTATTTAAAAGTGCCAGGAGGTTAGGTGCAAAGGAGATTTCTATGGACAAGGGTAAGCAGCCGACGTTTCTGGCCGACACCTTTCATCACGGCTCTGATTTTGTGTGTGTTGTTTTGAATTTCCGGCATCTGCAGATGTTCTCGTGTCTGTTTTTTTAACTCTCTGCATCACCTTGTTTACATTTACATGTTAGTGGATGTGCAGAACAGGGAGCATGAAGGCAGCTGAATTATGATCTATTAGAACATTTATTTCTTACTTTTTATGGTTTTCAAAATCTGGTTCAGTGGAAATTTCACCGCATTCTTTAGTTCCTCCCGGAATTTGCTCTGGGTCAGGGCGTAAATACACGTGTTGGTGCAGGAAGTGAGAACCTGCAGCATTCCTGCTGTCTGTTTTACGATGTAACGGGAATCTGTGACAGAATAGACAGCGACACTCTTTGAAATCCGTTGGTAGATATAAAATACCAGCTGTGTTACCCACAGCAATATGAAACTACCGGTTACGCTGAAGAGCAAAACGATCGATTTGCGTCTGTTCTCTATCTCCCGGTCCTTGTCATTCTCTCCACTCTTTTGTCCCCGGAGCCCCCTGCGAGCTCTACTGGCCGATATAATCCGCCTGACAGTCTGAATATTGAATAGCAAAATCAGAAAAAATGGGACACAAGGTGTTAAAATGCGGTGGATCAGCGTAAATGCCGCCCATGAGGGAGAACTTGTGTAGCTCGGTGTAAGAACATAATACCAGGGAACGCCATCAATTATTACTAAGGGCCCGTATACAAAGCCCCAGGGGACATTCTCCAAACAGGCCAGCACACTCACTGTCCCGATAACCACAGCCGCCATTCTCTCGCTGCAATACTTTGTTTTCAGCTTCTCACAGCAAATAGCCACAAATCGATCGACGGTGAAAGCGACAGTCAGCCAGACAGAGGCCGCAGTGCTGGCAAAAATAAGCCATAGACGGAGTCTGCACACAGTAGTGATGAACAGGAATGATCGGGGAAAATAACTCCAAGCAGTCCCCCTCAGCAGCGGATCCGAGATAACGACCAGGAGATCGGCCGCGGCCATTCCCACCAGGTAGCGAGTGACAAACTTGGAGAGGCCGCACTTGCCCCGGGACAGGATCACAATCGCCACCAAGTTCGCTGGAAAAGAGAGAGGGAACAGCAAGTTGACAAAATGCTGAGCAGAAGCTAATGCGGCAGTTTGAGGGGATCCTGTAATATTTCCACTTTTCTGTAGCATTCAGCGTTGGAAGAGGCAATAGGGTGCGCAGAGCAGTGGGAGAATTAGGCGGAGTAACATACAGTGAATGTGATCTGAATACAGATGCCTAAAGGACGATCGAACTCTGCAGTGACAGAGGAAATGCAAAACTGGCCACCAGCTCCACAAATTCAACACTGAATGGAATGTTTTCTACCGGCGCCTTCCGCGTGTAGTCAGGATGAAATGAATAAATCCGGACGCTGATGGCGTGTTTATCCATTGCACAATCATTAACTTCCATGGCGCTTTCTGTCAGCAACAGAACAGCCGATGGACGGAACAAAAGCAGGAAATGCTGGAATCTCTCGTGCGGAATATAGCACACACTGTTAAATTGTCTCTCTCCAGAACTGTTCTCAGAGAAGATCCTGATACGAATGTTAATTGGTTTCTCTTTCCAGACAGCTACTCGGGGCTGAGTGATTCCAGCATTCCCCGTGTTTGTGTCCTATCCAGCATTTGACACCTCACTGACTGCACGACAGGAAATTGACCGAGCCCAACAGATACAGCGCAGTCTGACACAACCTCACAGTCAAACATGCCGCTTCCCAATGAATCCATCACAGGGAATCGGGGGAGAGGATTTCAACGGCCAGCAGCAAGCTCAGTGCCGTAGTCGGATGTCTGTCAAAGTGTGAGATGTAGATATAATAGAATACATTAAATAGGATCGATAACCATAAAGCAACGCTTCGGTTGTGTTAATTGGGTCAGCAAATAATTCATTGCCTTGTCCATGAACTGCCTCACATTCAGTCATAGCGCACACATTTACTAAAAAAGAAAATCCTCAATTTCATGCCACAACATGGAAATGGTCGCATTTGCCGAAGTCGATAGTTTGATTGTCACACCTAACTCAGACAACCTCTCACATTCAAATGCAGAGAATCAACTGGAAGAATCTTCGCATGCTTTTCAACATAGTATTTGCAAAACCAAAAGAACAGACACCCGAACATCACATTAATGAACACAAACTGCTGGAAGAATACTGCCTGACACGTTGAATTACGGATATGTTGGCGGATCAGCCGAATTCCTGCAGCGGTTTGTTTTTAGTTCCAGATCCCAGAATCCTCAATTCAATTCCTGAAATGCTGAATACTGGGACTGGGCATGTGGCCGTGGAAACCATTGACTAAACTGCTATTCGCACCAACGGCAGCTGACACTGCGGCTTACCGGGAATTCCAAAGACTGAAATTAAAGGATAGTAAACCTCTTGTATCCGCCTGATGACTGGATAATCCATTTCAGTGAGAATGTGTGACTGCTGTTGCTCCCGAATTCACAGCACCGGCAGACCCTCTGATTTGATGCTTTAAAAGCGGCCCTGATTTATACAGAAGATCAGTCTCCGGAGATACCGTTATACCCCTGACTAACCTTTTAGTTACAGTTACTTGAACAAACACTTTGCTTCAACACGCCTGCGCAAACATTGGTCCGATTGATCACATGTGCATTCAAAGCCTTGGACATTACCTCAGCTGTGACGTATCTGGTGGAACCGTAATGACATAGCCGTCATGCCAGAGATGTAATGACATCGACTGATCTTTGTCACGGGGCAGCCACATTGACAGATCTCACGTTTTTGTTGGCTAATTATTCATCTGTAAACTGAGTTTGTAAACGACACTGAGCGACCCCCAACTTCTCTGCCCTGTCTCGGGAGGGGCTGTCTACTGCCCTTCAGCAACTCGGGTGGGGTAGGTCCCCTGACTTAGATGGAATGAGTGTCCAGTTTTACCAGGTTTTTGGGGATGTCCTAGGAGATGACTACAGCCTTGTCCTAGGGGAGAGCCTAGCCACCAGGGAAATGCCCCTCTCATGGCAGAGAGCTGTCCTGGTCCTACTGCCCAAGAAGGGAGACCTCCGCCTGCTAAAAAACCGAAGTCCCGTCTCCTTCTTGTCCGCGGACTACAATATCTTCGCCAACGCAATGACCAACTGTCTTGGCTCGGTGTTCCACCCTGACCAATCTTACACTGTCCCGGGCCGCTCCATCCAGGACAATGTCCACCTAGTATGGGACCTGATCCACCTGCTCCAGGAGACTGGGTCCCCGGCAGCGTTTGTTTCTCTTGTCCAGGAGAAGGCGTTTGACCGGATAGACCAGTTTCTTGGTGGGCACGCTGCAGGCTTTTGGGCTCAGACCACACCTTGTGGCCCGATTTCGGCTCCTATATTCTGCCGCAGAGAGCTTAGTTAAGATTAATGTGTCACTGAGAGCACCCATTCCCTTCAGAAGAGGAGTACGTTTAGGGTGACCCATGCCTGGTCAATTGTATGCGATCTGTGTCGAACCATTCCTGAGCCTTCTTCTGCGAAGTCTGACGGGTCTAGTTCTGCGTGAACCGGACATGGAGGTCGTCCTCTCGGCCTACGCCGATAATGTACTCCTCATGATGACAGATCCCAATGACCTGCGGAGGATGAGCGAGTGCCAAGAAATTTTCTCGGCGGCATCCTCCGCTAGGATCAACTGGGCAAAATATTTCGGATTCTCTGTGGGTCAGTGGCAGGTGGACTCCCTGCCGGAGGAGATGAGAGCTTTTGCGTGGAGCACCAGACGTCTTCTCTATCTGGGAGTCTACCTGAGTCCTTCTGGGGAGACCTGGCTGGCGAACTGGCAGGACCTGGAGACGAAAGTCATGGCCCGGCTTGGGCGTGGGTCATGCATTCACAGGGTGCTTTCTGATCGAGGCAGGGTGATGGTCATAAACCAGCTGGTCGCCTTTATGTTGTGGTACCGGATAGTCTACTTGGCCCCTCCTGCCCCCTTTGCAGAGAGAACGCAGAGGAAGTTAGTGAACTTGTTCTGGGGTAACAGGAAACACTGGGTTTCCGCAGTGGTCCTGAGTCTCCCAGTCGGAGACGGTCGAAAGTCGCTGGTTTGTGTACGTACACGACTGGCGGCTCTCCGCCTCAGGACTCTGCAGAGATCACTGTACGCCGAGCACCCTCCCAGATGACACGTGTTGGCGACATTCTTCCTCCGGAGGGGCTGCTGTCTTCACGATGATATGCAGCTACCACCGGCGGGCGTCAGCCGTTCTGCTCTTCGGAGTCTGCCCGGCTTCTATCAGCACCTACTGAGAGTCTGGAACATGGTTGCCTCAGGCCGGGTATCCCCTCCTCTGGCAGAGGGTAGAATTCTGGCCGACCCTTGCCCTGTCTCCACGGATGTCGGTGTGGCTCAGGTGTGTGGACTAACTCAGGCTGAGCTGTTTGTCAGGCCCAGGCCCCGCCAATCTTTTCCGGTGACCGAGTCCACACAACTTGAGCCGTCTTTCCTCGACACCCACAATCCCATTCAGGAATGCATGTAGGAGGTACCTCTATGGGCTGCTACTCCACACCCTCCACTTCCTAATCCTTGCCCACAGTCCCGACACGGCATGGCGGTCGGTCTTTCCACTTGGAGATGAGGGGAGTCCCCAGTGGAAGTCTCTTTAAGAGGGAGATCTTCCCATGCACCTTGGGGATCTGGAGTGGAGGCTGTTGTATATAGTGGTGACTTGTAATAAATTCTTTATCTCGTGAACAGATTTCCCAGCTTCATGCCACTACGTGGAGTGTGTGAGGCTGCAGCCTCTTTTTGCGTATGTGCGTGGGCTGCTTCTCACCTTCTGGTTGCTTTATCACATGGTGTGAGCATAATTATCTGCAGCTCAAAGTGAAAAAGACTAAGGAGAACTGAGGAGAGCTAAGGTTCCTTCAGTTAGTCCTGACGAAAGGTCTCGGCCTGAAACGTCGACTGCACCTCTTCCTAGAGATGCAGCCTGGCCTGCTGCGTTCACCAGCAATTTTGATGTGTGTTACGGGTGACCCCTGTTTCCATCCAGGGAGTCAGTGTGGACATGTTGGAGGATTACAAATACCTGGGGATACGTATTGACAATAAACTGGACTGGTCAAAGAACACTGAGGCTGTCTACAAGAAGGGTCAGAATAGTCTCTATTTCCTGAGGCGACTGAGGTCCTTTAACATCTGCCGGACAATGCTGAGGATGTTCTACGAGTCTGTGGTGGCCAGTGCTATCATGTTTGCTGTTGTGTGCTGGGGCAGCAGGCTGAGGGTAGCAGATACCAACAGAATCAACAAACTCATTCGTAAGGCCAGTGATGTTGTGGAGATGGAACTGGACTCTCTCACGGTGGTGTCTGAAAAGAGGATGCTGTCCAAGTTGCATGCCGTCTTGGACAATGTCTCCCATCCACTACATAATGTACTGGGTGGGCACAGGAGTACATTCAGCCAGAGACTCATTCCACCGAGGTGCAACACAGAGCGTCATAGGAAGTCATTCCTGCCTGTGGCCATCAAACTTTACAACTCCTCCCTTGGAGGGTCAGACTCCCTGAGCCAATAGGCTGGTCCTGGACCTATTTCTTGGCATAATTTACATGTTACTATTCAACTATTTATGGTTCTATTACTATTTATTATTTATGGTGCAACTGTAACGAAAACCAGTTTCCCCCGGGATCAATAAATTCTGACTATGACTATGACTATGACTATGTTTAGCCCCACACTATTTATATACGGTCTTCCAGTACGGAGGGGGGCATGGAGGGATGAGGATGTCCTTCTCAACTTGCTCCTGATGCTGGTGAAAACAACCATCCGTGGATCTTGGAAATGGGTGGCGGGGCGAGTTGCCTGGGTGGAGTGCCTGGCGATGTTTAAGGAATATGCTCGTTCCTGGGTAAATCCTGGAAAGGAACACGCGCAGTCCACGGTGACCTTAGAGGCGTTCCGGGACCGTTGGGCTCCACGGTGTGTAATTGCCATAATTGACAGAGATGGAAAAAAATTGGTTCACTTTGTATTGCCTATTTGTAGTGAAATGTTCGTGTTAGTCACTGGTCTGTATATACTGTATAGCACTGAATATGTAATAAAGAAACTTTTATATAAAACGAGGGGATCAGACACAGAGTGAAGCACCCTCCACACCGTCCCACCACACTCCCGATATCAGACACGGAGTAAAGCACCCTCCACACCGTCCCATCACACACTCCCGGGGTCAGACGCAGAAGGAAACTTCCTCTACATGCTGCCATTGCACAATCTCCGGATCAGGCACAGTGATGCTCCCTCCACACCGTCCCATCACTGAATCACTGGATCAGGCACAGAATGAAGCTCCCTCCATAACGTCTCATCACACACTCCCGGTATCAGACACACAGAGTTAATCTCCCTCCACACTGTCCCATCACACACTCCCGTGGTCAGATACAGAATGAAGCTCCGTCCACACCGTCCCATCACTGAATCCCTGGATTAGGTACAGAATGAAGCTCCCTCCACACCGTCTCATTCCACACACACATGGACAGACACAGATCGAAGCTCCTACCAACAGTATCCCGACACACAATCCCGGAACAGGTATAGATTGAAGCTACCTCCACACCACCCCATTGCACACTTCCCAGATTAGACTCAGATCGCAGTTCCCTCCACACTGTACCATCGCAAATTTCCAGGGTCAGACACTGAGAGATACTCCTTCTGCAACACTCAACCTCACACTCCTTGGATCATACAGAAGAGGAAGCTCACTCCACACCATCCCATCAATCACTCCTGTGTTCAGACACAGGGTGAATTTCCCTTCACAACGTCCCATCACATACTTCCCAGTTCAGACACAGTGTTCTGTTCTCCACACCACCCCATCATACACTCCCGGGAAAAGACACAAAGTGAAGCTATCAAGACATAGTCCAATCACACACTTCCCGGATCAGACACAGATTTAAACTCCCTCCACACCGTCCCATCATACACTTCCAGGCTCAGACACAGAATGCAACTCACTTCAAACCATCCCATCACACACTCCCCGGGTCAGAGACAGGGTGAGGCTCCCTTTAAACTGTCTGTCCATCGCTCACTCCTCAGATCAGACACAGAGTAACGCTCGCTACACACCATACTAACACACACATCCCAGATCAGACACAGAATGAAGCTCCCTCCAGACCGTTGGATCACACAGTCACAGGGTGAGAGACAGAGAATTCCCTTCACACCATCCCACGATATATTTCCAAGATCAGACCTTGAGAAAATCAACTATGGGCCGACCCATTACAAAATTATTGTGTCAGGCACAGAGTGAGGATCCCTCCACAGCGTCGCATCTCACACCATCAGTTTTCAGTCATTGAGATAATCTCTCCGTGCACCGTCCCATCTCCTGTAGCCTGCGCTGTTCTTGTTGTCTGAGAGTTTAAAGAGAAGGAATAATCAGACCCTTCTTGGGCCTGCAGGGTGATCAAGTTGGTGTTGTAGGGACCGAAGATCGGAGCTCAGTTGTTCCCAAACTGTGTCAACTATTTGGCTGAGGGACCAAATTCAATATTTCCGAGGCCGTTATGGACACAAAATGTATAACACAAATGTATAGTTATATATCGGTCGTGACACAAAATTTATATTTATATTTATACCTTGTTCATGACACATTACACATATGGGGTGTCTAGGGAGGGGTAGCACCTCTGGCAGGGGGCCTACCGTGCCCTTTTTCAGGGCCGTTCGTCTACCTTTGCTCCCCACCGGGCGCTCAGCTCTCACCTGTGGCTCCAAGTAGCTGTAACACGCGCAGCGGCCACACCCCGGTAAACTGTCTCGGCAGACGGGCCAAACCAGCTGAGGGTAGCCGACGGGGCTTCGACCCTCTGTGAGGTAGGGGATTTGTCTATCCCAGCGTGTGAAGTCTGGTCCTGGCAGACTGAGCGAAGGAGACCGATTAATGGTCCAGCGCTCTAGAAGGCAGGCCAGCAGGCGTTGGTGGAATGCTAAGAGCACGACAAGGCAGGTAGACGTCCTGGTCATCCACTGCAAGAGGTGGTGATCTCTTTAAACTCACCCAGAAGAAGGCAAAGGCAAATCACTGCAGTAACCTGCCAGGTATAGGATTTCCCAATATGTCAGAACGACGTGGAGGGAAATCGTCCGCCAACTTGAAATTCCAGATGCGACCTAAAGACGAATGACACAAAATGTATATTTATATGTTAATAATGACACATAATCGTATAATTTGTGCTCCGTGTGTTATCTGAATGTACTTGCCTGTGATGCTGCCACAAGTCAGTGTTTCCCTGTACCTGTACCTTCCCGTACTTGTGCACTTGGCAATAAATTCAACAGGACCTGAGACAACTCAGTGAGATTTGAGCAGTGATGATCATGAGATATAGGAGCAGAATTCGGCCCCCCGGCCCATCGCGTCGGCTCCACCATTCAGACATAGCTAATCCTTTTTTTGTCTCCTCCTCCTCAACCTCAGTTTCCAGCCTTCTCCCCGTAACCTTTGATGCCATGCCCAATCAAGAACCTATCAATCTCTGCCTTAACTACATCCAACGACCTAGCCTCCACAGTTGCATGTGGCAACAAATTCCACAAATTCACCACCCTTTGGCTAAAGAAATTTCGCCGCATCTCTGTTTTGAAAGGGTGCCTCTCTATCCCGAGGTTGTGTCCTCTTGTCCTAGACTCTCCCACCATGTGAAACATCCTTTCCACATCTACTCTGTCTAGATCTTTCAATAGCCGAATGGTTTCAATAAGATCTCCCCTCATCCTTCTGAATTCCAGCGAGTACAGACCTAGAGCCATGAAACTTTCATCGTATGATATCCCTTTCATTCCTGGACTCATCCTTGTGAACCTACGCTGGACCCTGTCCTTGGCACCTCGGTAGGTCAAATGTAAAGAAGCAGTACACTGTTAAGTGCAAGACCTTTAACAGTGTTGATAAGCAGAGGGATATTGGAGTCCAAGTCCACAGCTCCCTGAATGTGGCTACAGAGATTGACAGGGTGGTTCAGAAGGCGAATGGCAGGGTTGACTTGATTAGTCGAGGCACTGAGTTAAAAAGCCAGTAAGCTACGTTGCAACTTTATAAAACTCTATAGCAGTATGTAGAATTAATTCAGTGTCTGCATATTGTCGCAGTGGCCATAGTCTGAGTGGATAGAGTGAGATGGTGATCTCGAGGCTTCAGCTCTTCCAGACTTCGGCGAAGACAGACTTCAGTCTGAGAAATAAATAATTATAATCTCGGTTAAAACTACATCTGCTCAGTGAGGACAGCGGAGATGCCAGGCAGGATAGTTGAACGCTCCTCTTCAGGGATGTGGGTAGACAGGGAGATCGCCAGTGTCCCTGACCACTACAACTGCGAAAGGTGCATCCGGCTGCAGCTTCTAACAAACCGCGTTAAGGAGCTGGAGCTGGAACTGGATGAACTCCGCATCATTTGGAAGGCTGAGGGGTGATGGATAGGACAAATAGGGAGGTAGTTACACCCAAGATGCAGGACACAGGAAACTGAAGGACAGACAGGAAGGGGAAAGGGGTTACGGAGTCATTGTAGAGTATCCCTGTGGCCAGCCCCTCGCCACTTTGCATACTGCTGTGGGGTGGTGACCAAACAGAGAAAAGTCACAGTGGCCGGGTCTCTGGCACCGAGTCTGCCTCTCTGACATCTGATCTGTCATGCAGATTCCTGCATATCACCCACTGATGAAACTAGTCAAACGAGTTCAGAGAAAGATGTAGACCTGACCAGAGAGAGTAATCTCGGCATTTCGGGACTGTTTTGAAACACAGGCTGGATCTTGTTCATAGAGGCGGCTACCTACGACCGTAACATTGACATCGATAAATATGCGAGGTCTCCCAAGGGCATTGAGAACGTCACCGTTATTAAACATATCTATGTGAGGACAAATCATGGCTTATGGCTGGCAACAGAAGTCTGAGCACGGCTGAGATCGGGATGCTGCCGTCATATCACGGAAAAGGCAGCTCTCAGGTCTTTTATACTCAGTCTGATTCAGGGAACGACGTGCTGGAGACGAGCGCCCCCCCCCATACCCCCAAGGAACAGGCACTCTGTCTGACTGCAGCTGATGTGAGGAAGACCCCAAGCCAGAATCAACCCACTTAAAACGGCGGGTCCTCATAACTGACATGGAAGGATTCTGAGGGGCTGTGCAGCCTGGTTAACAGGTTCTAACAAATATCTTCAGCATCTCTCTGGAACAGTTCGCTGACCCTCGGGCTTCTAGGCGGTCACCATCATCGTGGCTCCCAAGAGGCCGCTAGAAAGACGTCTCAACGACTATCGTCCAGAGACTCTGACCTCTGGGGCAAAATGAATTGCTTTGAGTGGCCTATTATGGATGGCATTAAATCCGATCTTCATTGGAACATTTCTAGTTCGCCTGTTACTGAAATCGATCTAGTGGATGCTTCTGCACCTCCACTCTGTGTTATCCCACCAGGAATTAGTAACTCATACGCCAGCATACTGTTTTACATCTTCAGCTTGGCATTGAGAAAGATCATCATTCAGAAACTTGCGGGTAAACGGTCCTCGTTGGGTCTCAACACTTCTCTGTGTAACTAGATCCTGTATTTCTTAATGGAAATGCCACAGTCTGTCCTGGTGAAAAAATAAAATATCAAGAAGGTAAAGATAGGATATGAAAGCAAGCCAGTCAATAGTATAAAGACAACACCAAAAGCTTCTTCAAACACAGGAAGTCTAAAAGAGAGGCGAGGGTGGATATCAGACAGTTGTAAAAAGATGCTGTAGAGGGAGTAACGTAGGACAATGAAGTAAGGGACGAACAGAATTAGTATTTTGAATCAGTCTTCACTGTGGAAGACACGAGCAGTATGGTAGAATTTCCAGGTGTCAGGGGTCATAATTAGAAGATCTGAAGCTGGTAAGTCACCTGGAACAGATTGTGTCCCACCCGGGTTTCTGAAGTGGGTGGCTGAAGATATCGTGAAGCATTGGTTGTGACCTTTCAAGGATCAGTAGTTTCTGGAATGGTTCCGGAAGTCTGGAGAGCTGCCAATGTCACTCCACTCTTCAACGAGAGAGAGGCAGAAGAAAACGAACTATAGACCAGTTATTCTGAGCTCAGAGTTGGGAAGATGCCGAAGTCAATTATTAAGGACAAGGTGTCAGGGTAGTTAGAGACATAATGATAAAGTAGGCTGTAGTCAGCATGGCTTCCTCAAAGGAAAATTTTGCTTAACAAATCTGTTGGAATTCTTTAAAGACCTAACAGGCAGCATATACAAAGGGGAATCGGTTGATGTTGTATACTTAGATTTTCAGAAAGCCGTTAACAAGGTGCCATACAAGAGGCTGCTTAACAAACTACGAGCATGGTTTTACCGGGCAGATTCTGGCATGAATAAAACAGTGGCTGATTGGCAGGACGCAAGGAATAGAAATAAAGGGAGCAGTTTCTGGTTGGCTGCCGGCAACAAACGTTGATCCCCAATAGCTATAATTGTTATCATCACAAAACCACTGTACAATAGCATTCAGCAATTAAACCTGGACAGCAATATTTATGTAAACCTTCAGAAAGCCGCAAAACTAAAACCCACTAGAATAGCCCAAATGTTTCCAGCGACTGACAAATGAGTATGCTTGGCTATGTCCGTATGTCAGGTTTTACCAGCTTTAGCTGCGAAAATGTAGTAGTAGTAATAACAATAATAATAATAATACGTGGTAGGTGTGATCTCTAAAGAGTTTTATAATTATGAGCGTTTTCCCGTTAAATGCCAATGGATCTGATGGTTTTGTGGTTAAGATGGAGCATTGTAGGAAGGCTGGTGTAGGAACTGGCAATGTTTAACGTAGCGGGAAGTCTGCAGAACGATTTAGACAGATTCGGAGGTTGCACATGGAAGTGGCACATGGAAAAGCGTGTAGAGAGCTGTATGCTCTCACGACTTGCGAGAACGAATGAAGTCGCAGACCATTTTCTAAACCAGGAACAAATTTAGAAATCAGAGGTGCAAAATGACGTGGTCGACCTCATGCAGGGCTCCCTAAATAATAACTTGCAGCTTGAGTCGGTGATAAGAAAGGCAAATAGAATGTTAGCAATCATTTCGACAGAGAATAAAAGCAAGTATGTTCAAGGCTATTGTTATTCAACCGTGCACATGTACACCGCCAAACGAGAAAACGTTCCTCCAGACCGTGGTGCACAACACTATACCTGTAACACCCACTCAGTACAGAAGTAACATTACACACATAGGTTCACAAGTAATGAAGTGTATATACGATACAAATGAAAAAAGTAAATAGCGTAACGGTGCTGACGCATCGCACGTGATGTGACATGGCAGAGATTTCAGTAGTCTTACTGAAGAAAATCTTCCCCATCCTACACCCCTTGTTCTACGGTGGCTCCTTTCGTAGTGGGTGAAAGATGTCGCTGGTCACTTCACACTTGAAGTATTGTGAGCTGTTTGAAACCACTTATCAATGAATTTATGCGCTGGTATTGGAAAGCGCATATTGTTTGTGAAGCATCATTGTCCGCCTTATGCTCTATCATGTTTCGATATCTAATTTTTTCACAGGCGCCTTGTTACTTTAAACCGTTCGCTTTTTTTTTAATCGGCTTTTTATCGGTTTGTACATTTGTGAAGTTAAGGTTTTGATCTCGTCCTTGAGCCTTAGAAAGTTTATCACCGAGTGCTGAAACAAGCCGACTACAGACCGTCAAAACAACAACAACAACTAACCATCTGATGCTCCAGTTGTCAGGACAAAATGTTCGAAGTATCAGCCCCGGTGATAGTTTTCTCTGCCGCATGCTCATCACATCTGCGCTTAAATCCCGTTCCTGACATACTGTAATCAGAAGCTACTGCCAGTCTAAAGTAGTTGACAGGAAACTGTTACTTGCCCCTCGCTCAATAACTTAAAATGAGTAATTGAATGATATCCTAATTTACGAAAAGCGAACGTGGTGGGAGTATAGAAGCCGAGTGTGCAAGATAGAATATAGCCGGAGAGTGCAATATCCTTAGTGAGCTGCTCGGTCTACCATATGCTCTGTCGTGTTTGTACATCGAGATTTTACAGGCACCTTGCTGCTTCCAACATTTCTCTTTTTATAAGTTGTGGCTTTGTACAGTTGAGGCTTTGATCTCGTCCTTTCAGCCTTAGAAAACTTATCACCGAGGGCTTGTAAGCCGACTACAGACTGCGTATGTCAAAACAACTATCTAATGCTCCAGCCGTCTTGGGAAAATGGTCGGTGTATTAGTCCCGGTGATAGTTTACTCTGTGGGCACGTGGCCAAGTGGTTAAGGCATTCGACTAGCGATCTGAAGGTCGTGAGTTCGAGCCCCAGCCGAGGCAGCATGTTGTGTCCTTGAGCAAGGCACTTAACCACACAGTGCTCTGCGACGACACTGGTGCCAAGCTGTATGAGTCCTAATGCTCTTCCCTTGGACAACATCAGTGTCCTGGAGAGGGGAGACTTGCAGCATGGGCAACTGCCGGTCTTCCATACAACCTTGCCCAGGCCTGCGCCCTGGAGAGTGAAGAGTTTCCAGGCGCAGATCCATGGTCTCGCAAGACCAACGGATGCCTTTATTTATTTACTTATTTATTTACTTACTTATTTTCTATTAGTTTACTCTACCGCATGCTCATGACATCTAGGTTTAAACCCCGCTCCTTACGTACTGTTCCCTCCACTCTACACTGTCGATGCAGGGGTTAACTGCACCTGTTGATCCATTGGGATTAGTTACGTGAACATACACGGGATCTGATTGCGTCATCGGAGTGTGCTTCTTTAGTACAAATAGGGGTTTCCTACAATGATTGTCAGTACGAGCAACGCCTCCGGGAATGACATTGTTCAACAGACCTGGGAATCGGAGTTCCGACGCACCGATCCTGGATAGTAGAGCGGGACAGTTCAAGAATGAGTCGGAATCTGGGATCAGTTCAGTGGAAAGTTACTCCAATGGATCAAAGCGTTTCAATGCAGATGCTCACATCAAAACTCATTTAATTGAACTAACAATATCACAGCGGATCCAAATTGCGCTCTTGGACTTCACGCCAATTTACTATCCAATTCTTGCTGTCGTTGCCATCCCTGGTAAGTCAAAACCTTATGTAGAAACTATTTCGAGCGGTAGCTATACCATGGTCTTATCATCGCACACAACACGTATGTCACGTCCACTCCTCCCCATGTTACCCACAAATACACAATGTCCTTTTTGTTTGCTTGATATATATTCGTAACTCCACGTTTATCTTCGTTAAATGTTGAAAACGCCCGTGTCAGATGACGACTTATTTTCTTTTCCGACAGTTAGGGATGCTGTCAAATCTTTACATTCAGTTTCTGTTTTATTTGCTGAAGAGCGGTGAATTTCTCAAGCTGACCCGGCATTGTATTGTCCATCCGTACCTCTCTTAGAGACCGGGCGTGTCAGGTGTCTTGTGGAGCAACTGATGTACTTGAGGACTCGGTATCCCACATGGCTGTTGGGGAGACAGTACCAGGGTCCTGACTCAGAGACTGTAGGGGAATTGTGATATTCTTTTCCGCGTTAGAATGCCGTATTTTAGAGGGAAATGTCCAGGCAGCGGAATCCCCATGCAGTGCTGCTCCTGCACTTCCAGGTGGTCACTGTCGTAGGTTAGGAAGTTGTCAACGAGCCTTGCTGAGATGCTCCAGTGTATAGCGTAGACGACACCAATTACCGCAGATTTTCAAAGATACGCGCCGTACTCTTTTCTTTTGTTGCTTTTTACTTATTGAAAATGTAAACTTAACTTTGCGCCGATTCAAAAATCTGTCCCTGTCCGCTGCACTAACTTTCCATAAATATCACAGGCAGCTGCAATGGACGTTTTCATCCGACTGTTTGTTTTTGACTCTGAGCACAGTACAAGGTTCTGTCCTCTCCATTACTCAATAATTAAACTAAACCTCACAAATTAGCTCCTCATGTGGATAATTGACGTCCTTCGTCTGATAAAGACTTTGAATCTCTCTTGTCACCGGGCACGATGAACCCATAATTCCCTATTCAATCACCGGCTTCGGAGAGAGAGGGAAATCTTATCCACACTCTGTCCCCCTCCCGAAGCTCCAACCAATATTTGTGCAGCACTTCAAACTCTGCTCCTCACGAAGACTTGGGCCATGTCTGACTTTCTCGCTGAAGGCTGGTCAGGCACGCAATGTATTCAGTGCGGACCAAATAGTGATACGTGAAGAATAAAAAAAAAATCCTTACGCATTTCTATGGATTGTTAGTCCAAAACACGGATTGCAAACTCTGATAGGGTTAAAGCAACGCACAGTACATGGCATCTGCACCGCTGACAGACAGTCGGACATTTTCTATCCGCAGAAAGAGTAACTGTGGAACGAATCAGGAAGATTAGTATATATATAGATTAATGACCTCAGCGAAAGAAGTAAAATGGCCTAGAAATAACAGCTCTATCAGTCCGGGGGTGGGTAGTTAGAGCGTTTGAGATATTACGGTCGGATCTGGAACTGAATGCAAGACGACAGTATAATATACTGATCAGATCCGTGCCTTTTGGTGAGGTGTTTGATTTGATAACGCAGGAGCAAAAGCAGCAGCAAATGCAAAGGCTTGGCATTTACCCGAACCATGTCCAGCTGAAATGTTATGAATTTCATTGACCCCGGTACCATTTTGTATGCAGCCACGGTGTTCGATCAAAAAGGACAACCTCTGCCTTATTGACTTTGGCCGTTTGTTACCATGATGTACGGAGATCGGTGATACTGCACTGAACCGGGGCAAATATCAGCTCGAATTGTTCGTCTGAATTTGGCCCATTGTTTAACTTAATATTTGCAACTTCTCTCAGATTGTATATTTTATTTGGGAAGAGAAATGATGCAAACTATATCCGCTTATTTTTGTCCTCCCTCAGATATCGGATTTCAAAGTGTCTTCTGTCCAGTGGGTGACGTCACTCTCACTAATTAGCATTCTTATTGAATATTAATCCCTAAAATCCGTCTCCAATCAGCGATACATTTTTCTACCTCTGAATCGTGCAAGTATTGGATTTTGTTCTTAGTAAATTTTACAAATTTTGCTCTCAATCTGATGTATAATTTCTGTACTTCTGCTTTTCACAGTGAACGTGCTGACGATTGTCATACTGTCACGGGGAAAGTGCGGACTCTCTAAAACCGTCACCCGCTATCTGTTGGCCATGTCAGCGGCAGACCTGACGGTGGTTTTCCTGGACATTATATTGATGAAAATTCCGAAAGCTTTTCCGGATGACTTTTCCTTCCTGTTTTACGTCCGCCTGTGTAGAACCCACGTCTTCCTGTTGCAGGCCGCCACAGATTGCTCTGTTTGGTTCACCATCACCTTCACCTTTGATCGATTTGTGGCCATTTGCTTCCAGGATCTAAGCACTATCTATTGCACTGGGAGAACGGCGGCCGTGGTTCTGAGCACAATGACTGCACTGTGTTGTTTAAAGAACGTTTTCTGGTTCTTCATGGTCCAAGATATATATACTTACTCTAACATAAGGTGGCCTTGCATGCAGAGATGGGAATTACTAGGGTCGCTATTCTGGATAGCAATCGATGTCGCTCGTACCGCCTTTTCAACTGTGATCCCATTCCTCGTTGTTATCCTGATCAATGCTTTCACCATCACACACGTTTTACAGGCCAGTAGAGCCCGCAGCAGATTCCGGGCTACCAGCCGTGTTCAGAGTTCCAGAGATCCGGAGATGCACAGCCGCAGAAAATCCCTCGTTTTACTGCTAGTCGTCTCGGGAAATTTCATTCTGTTATGGGGATTGTATGGGGTGACGGCTATCTGGAACAGAATGGCTTATGTAGTGAACCCCCGGTATTGGGTGACGATGCCTTCATTTTTCAATGAACTGTGCTACATGCTGCAACTTCTGAGCTGCTGCACAAACACCGCTCTTTACGCTGTCAGCCAGACTAAGTTCAGGCAGCAGCTGAAGCAGGTGCTGAATTCTCCTCTCACTCTCATTTGGAAACGAATTCGAAACGGAGGGCCCATGTGACCAGTATCCGTCTCTTCTACTTTCAAGAAGGAGGTCAGAATGTTGTCCAATGATGAGCCGTGTCGCTCCAGATTCTCCCTGGATGGACGGACACAACTCTCTGATTCAACACTCCCTGACACTGACGCTGCGCTGATACAGTCTCGTCTGTTGTCATCTGCAACTCTGTTCATTTCGTTTCAATACCTTAAGTAGGCCAGTTGTTTCAATCAGGTGCTGCCTTTCCTTTCCAAGTGACAACTCGGAGCCGTAAAACTGAGAAATGACTTCAACACTATCTTCCTGCAGTGTAATATTAGACAAATGGCCATCTCAAAATCACGTAGTGGGAACAATGACAACCTAGTGTTCAGCAGAGTAACTAATTCCAAATTGTTGTTGCTGCAAGGACGGAAATTTTCTGGCCTCGGAAACACCTCATATGAGTGTAAGTTTCCATAGTTGTTAACAACCTGAACATCATAGGGAACCGATATTTAAAGCATGTTCCACATTGAAATTCAGCGAGGCAGCACTGGCACAAAGAGAACATTGCAATAACACCTTTGAATCGGATGTTCCGGCACGATATCTCACTACTAAATATTAAAAGCAACTCGCGCCAAATGTTGGAGGAACTCAGCAGTGTAGATAGCAATAGATAGTGAGGGAAAAAAAAGGTTGACGTTTCTGTCCAATGTCCTTCTTGAGAATTGGAAAGGAAGGGTGAAGACGGCAGAGTAGGAAATCTGCGGGAGGGGAAGGAGGATAGCAAGAAGGTGATAGGTGAGGCCAGCCGGACAGGAAAGCTGAAGGGCTGGAGAGGAAGGACTCGGATCGGAGAGGAGAAAGGGAAGTAGGTGGGGACCACGAGACGGTGATAGGCAAGTGAGAAGACGCCAGTTTGGAGAATAGAACACGAGCGGAGAGAGAGCACTTTTACCCGTAGGCGACTCGATTTTCACGCCATTAGTTTGGAGGCTTTCCAGGCAGAACTAAAAAGCGTGCGCCTGAAGCGTGCGGAAAGCGGAGAGTCGGGGGCGGGGAGAGGTAAACATAAGTTTCTTGGTATGATGGTGGAAATTGCAGTGTAGAATATGTTGAATGCGAGGTGACGTTGTGTGGTAGGTAACGGCAAGAGGAACTCTGGCACTGTTAAGGTGGCGGGAAGATCAGGTGAGCGGGGATAGGCCGACCATATTTTTAAAGGGATACCTCAAAGAAACATATCACTACCTCCCATCCCCATCACTGCGCTTTCGGGAGGGATCGTTCCCTCCTTGATTTCCTTTGTCATCCGTCCCTCACGACTGATCTCCCTCACGGTCCTTTCCCCTGCAAGCGGCCAGCCTACTACACCTGCCACTCATCTCCTCCTATTCCGGTCCCCCGGACAATTCTTCAAGGTGAGGTAACACTTCACCTGATCTATTGTGGCCTTCTCCATATTGGCGAGACCCGTGATGATCTGGGCTTCATTCCGTCGAGCACCAACGCTCCAACAGTGAAAAGCGGAGCTTTCTGGTGTCCAAACATTTGAATTCTGATTCCCAATCCCGACCTGATATTTTCGGACCATGGGTTATTCTTCTGCCACGGTGAGAACAAACTGGAGACGTAGGAGAAACAACCTGATGTCATGAATGTCAGTTAAATCAATCCCTCCTCCTCCTCTCTACTTCTATTCACCGCTCCGGCCCCATGTTTATTCTCACCCACCTATCAGCTCACACATCATCCCCCTCCTGCTCCTTTTCCCTGTGCTCCTCTGTCCTCTCCTACCAGATTCCTTCAGCTCCAGCGCTTTATCTTTTATAACCACTTCGCTTCATCTCTCACCTTTTCCCTCCCCACGCCATTTATTCTGGCGTCTCCCCGATTACTTGCCAGACCTGAAGAAAGGTCTCGGGTAGATGATGGAATAAACGTCAACTGCTTATTCATGTCCAAAGATGCTGTCTGACCTGCTGAGTTCCTCCAGCATTTTGTGTGTTGCTTCCGATTCGATCATGTGCAGAATTTCACATGTTTGAAGTAGTAAAAGATATGTATTTCGAAAATTTGAAATAGATGGAGATGTACGAATGAGAGAATCATTCACAAATATTTCCCACTGCATGTGATTTCGGAGTTTAGCTTGTCGAGGAAAATGTGAAAGGGAGAAATTGTGGCAGAAATAAATTTCAGCACAAAAATAAACAAAATACATCCTGATTGATTTTCTGCTGTCAATAGTGATGGATTTTATCCGAACGACAAAGCACCCTGTAGTAATACAAGACCTCACACCGCTGGTGCACAAAACCGGTCATACTTTATCTTTTAGAAAAGAAAAACACAGAAAACATACAACACAATACAGGCCGTTCGGCCCACAGATCCCTACTTTACAACTATCTGGGCTTTACCCATAGCCCTCGATTTTCCGAAGTTCCATGTACCTATCCAAAAGTCTCTTAAAAGATCCTGCCGTATCCGCCTCCACCACCGTTGCCGGTAGCCCATTCCACACACTCACCACTCTCTGTGTAAAAAAAAACTTACCCCTGACATCTCCTCTGTACCTACTTCTAAGCACCTTAAAACTATGTCCTCACGATCAACCCATTTCAGCCCCGGGGAAAAGTCTCTGACTATCCAAACGATTAATGCCTCTCATCATCTCATACACCTTTATCTGGTCACCTCTATCCTCTGTCGCACCAAGGAGAAAAGGCCGATTACACTCAACCTATTCTCATAAGGGATGCTTCCCAATCCAGGCAACATCCTTGTAAATCCCCTCTGCACCCTTTCTATGGTTTCCATATTACAGACCAGACTGAAGCTGTTATAAGAAAATCGAAATGAATATTATATTATTTATGAATGGGACATTGCTCGAATAAATTAATTTCAATATTTTGTTTATTTTCATTCAACATTTAAGAAGTTGTGTTGCCAAGCCATATAAAGTTTCAGATCAGGCGCTGCTCAATTGGCTCTATGTGGTTAAGCAACGAATAGCGTGCAGAATGAACTCGGGCCGAACGGTCTGTTATCATATGACTCCATTACACAGGATGTACTGTTGCATAAAACGTCATCATTCATAAGTGAACTGTCCATCTCACAATTTTAACATAACCAACTGCAGAAGACTCGTCTTCTAAAAAATAGCTTTGAGAATATAGAATATGATTTTTTTTACCAGCTTTACTATATTTAGTTGACTTGAGGAAGAGCGAAAACGATGAAAAATTATACTCCCGCTCACACTGAATCAGAGGTTCGCAGTTAATGGACAGAGACGACACACTTTCTACCCGAACAGAACCTGACAAACACAAAATGAACCCCACGCTCTCGCCCAGTAGCGGAGACCGACGGACTGAGAAAGAAACCCCCGCCCTCGCACTTTAGCAGAGACTGGCACCTGCAGAACACCACTCTCTCGGTCTATACCAGGGGCTTATATAAACAAAATTAACCCCACACTCTCACGTTGCACCGGAGACTGGTGGGTACAGAATGAGCAACCCCCTTCACGCTCTTCCCGCGACAAGCACGTAGAATGAAACGCACACTCTCAATTTATCCGACTGAACGTTTCCCATTTGTTGATTGTCTCTGCACTGCTGTTGTTCTCTACCATTAATCTGTATTTTATGTGAATTGCAAATCAACCTCCTCTTCATTTTTTGGATTGAAACGTGTCTCTGTTCCCCTAACTCACTGTTTTTTTTTTTCATTCATGCTGCTACCGTTGCGTTCTTTCTGCAACATGGCCGTGCGACCGTTTCAATGTCCTTTCAGTTTTGTTTTCTGTCTCTTAATATATTTGCAGACTCAACCGTAAAATATCTTGTTTAATGCCTTCGGTGTCGGGAGAGAAAGG
The DNA here is from genome assembly GCF_030028105.1 of Mobula birostris. Lineage (NCBI taxonomy): Eukaryota > Metazoa > Chordata > Chondrichthyes > Myliobatiformes > Myliobatidae > Mobula > Mobula birostris. Next base: position 65,261,326 of record NC_092382.1, read on the forward strand.
CATGAACAGGGACATTTGCAAATAGTTTAGTGCGTGAACTGGCAAGAGATCGAGCGCGTGAGGGAGAGAGAGGGGGTGGGAGAGAGAGAGACAGAGAAAGATGGAGGAAGTGAGTGTCTGTGTGTTCTAGACAGAGAGAGTTAGTGAGAGGAAGAGGGAGATGAAGAATGAGAGTGTGTGTGAATGTGAGAGGGTGTGCGTGTGCGAGAGAAAGATGGGAAAAGTGTGTATGTATGTGTGTGTGTGTGTATCTGTGTGTGTGTGTGTGTGTGTGTGTGTGTGTGTGTGCGTGTGTGTGTGTGCCCGTGGTGATAATGATCTCTATATTCACTTTATTTCGTGTGTAACCTGGTTTGGCTGTCCAGAGAAAATCGTGTTGATGGTTGTTCTCGTAACCCACAGGACAGTGAATGACAGCCTTATCAGCCAATTGTATTCCTATAGACAATTGAACGCCACAGTATTTCAACATCTAACTGTTCGTCAGGTGAATTCAACACCGGCTGTGTCCATTACCTTACCGTTTCAAAATTCACGGAAGGAATCGGAAATTTTATTCATATACTTTAAAAGATATAAGAGGTACTTCTACACGCAAACACTCATGTAGTCACACATACATGCATAGCTATACATACACAATTAAACACACACACACACACACAAATAAACAGGCTCAGACATACACACAAAGATACTACAGATGTGGAGAAGATAGCTTAAGCGATGAAGGAAACTGTGAACAGCTCTGGAATTCAAGGTATCGAAAATAAGTATTATGCAGGGGAAGCTGATGAAAATGACGTAAATATCGATGTCGTCTAGGGCTGATGGAGAACTGGGCAGAGTGTCTGTCTACACAGCGAGCATGTTTTCTACCCGGTGTCACATACTGGGTGTGTTCCCTGAACGGCGAC